>NC_048576.1:101361801-101469301 GCF_013265735.2 Oncorhynchus mykiss
TGCTCTCTCTCTGCTCTCTCTCTCTCCCACACGCTCTGCTCTCTCTCTCCCACACACTCTGCTCTCTCTCTGCTCTCTCTCTCTCCCACACTCTCTGCTCTCTCTCCCACACACTCTGCTCTCTCTCTGCTCTCTCTCTCTCCCACACACTCTGCTCTCTCTCTGCTCTCTCTCCCACACTCTCTGCTCTCTCCCACACACTCTGCTCTCTCTCTCCCACACACTCTGCTCTCTCTCTGCTCTCTCTCTCTCCCACACTCTGCTCTCTCTCCCACACTCTGCTGTCTCTCTCTGCTCTCTCTCTCTCCCACACTCTGCTCTCTCTCCCACACTCTGCTCTCTCTCTCTCCCACACTTTCAGCTCTCTCTCTCCCACACTTTCTGCTCTCTCTCCCACACTCTCTGCTCTCTCTCCCACACTTTCTGCTCTCTCTCCCACACTTTCTGCTCTCTCTCCCACACTTTCTGCTCTCTCTCCCACACTTTCTGCTCTCTCTCCCACACTTTCTGCTCTCTCTCCCACACTTTCTGCTCTCTCTATCTCTCACCATCTTAACAGTGGTGCAGTTTGGACAATCACCACTTGATGGCAGTGTTAAACCAGAAGTGATGAAAACAACATCACTGCAGAGAGAGAGAGAGAGAGAGAGAGTCTAATATACTGATATACAGTAACATTCAGAAAGTATTCAGACCAGAGAGAGAGAGAGTCTAATATACTGATATACAGTAACATTCAGAAAGTATTCAGACCAGAGAGAGAGAGAGTCTAATATACTGATATACAGTAACATTCAGAAAGTATTCAGACCCCTTGACTTTTTCCACATTTTGTCACGTTACAGCCTTATTCTAAAATGGATTAAATGTGTTTTTCCCCTCATCAATCTACACACAATAACCCAGAATTACAAAGCAAAAACTGTTTATTTTATGTGTGAACATTTTCATTTAAAAAAAAAAACGTAGATATCACATTTACATAAATATTCAGACCCTTTACTCAGTACTTTGTTGAAGCACATTTGGAAGCGATTACAACCTTGAGTCTTCTTGGGTATGATGCTACAAGCTTGGCACACCTGTATTTGGGGAGTTTCTCCCATTCTTCTCTGCAGATCCTCTCAAGCTCTGTCAGGTTGGATGGGGAGCGTTGCTTCGCTGCACAGCTATTTTCACGACTCTCCAGAGATGTTTGATCGGGTTCAAGTCTGGGCTTTGGATTGGCCACTCAAAGGCATTCAGAGACTTGTCCAGAAGCCACTACTGCATCGTCTTGGCTGTGTGCTTAGGGTCATTGTCCTGTTGGAAGGTGAAACTTTACCCCAGTCTGAGGTCCTGAAAGCTCTGGAGCAGGTTTTCATCAAGGATCTCTCTGTACTTTGCTCTGTTCATCTTACCCGTAATCCCGATTAGTCTCCCAGTCCCTGCAGCTGAAAAACATCCTCACAGCATGATGCTGTCACCACCATACTTCATCGTAGGGATGGTGCCAGGTTACCTCCAGATGTGATGCTTAGCATTCAGTTTGCTTAGCAAACCAGTTAAATCTTGGTTTCAAAAGACCAGAGAATCTTGTTTCTCATGGTCTGAGAGTCCTTTAGGTGCCTTTTGGCAAACTCCAAGCGGACTGTCATGTGCCTTTGACGGAGGACTGGCTTCCATCTGGCCACTCTACCATAAAGGCCTGATTGGTGGAGTGCTGCAGAGATGGTTGTCCTTCTGGAAGGTTCTCCAATCTCCCATCGGGTTCTTGGTCACCTCCCTGGCCAAGGCCCTTCTCCACTAATTGCTCAGTTTCACAGGGCGGCCAGCTTCAGGAAGAGTCTTGGAGGTTCCTAACGACTTCCGTTTCAGAATGATGGAGGCCACTGTGTTCTTGGGGACCTTCAATGCTGCATAATTATTTTGGTACCCTTTCCCAGATCTGTGCCTCACTACAATCCTGACTGGGAGCTCTAATACACACACAGTGTCCTGTAGGCCAATGTACTTCCATATACACCCCCCATCTACTACTGCCTTGCGAAAGTATTCGGCCCCCTTGAACTTTGCGACCTTTTGCCACATTTCAGGCTTCAAACATAAAGATATAAAATTGTATTTTTTTGTTAATAATCAACAACAAGTGGGACACAATCATGAAGTGGAACGACATTTATTGGATATTTCAAACTTTTTTAACAAATCAAAAACTGAAAAATTGGGCGTGCAAAATTATTCAGCCCCTTCATCACCATTCCATCACCATTCCATCACCATTCCATCACCATTCCATTACCATTCCATCACCATTCCATTACCATTCCATTACTATTCCACCACCATTCCATTACCATTCCATTACCATTCCATCACCATTCCACCACCATTCCATCACCATTCCATCGCCATTCCACCACCATTCCATCACCATTCCATCACCATTCCATCACCATTCCATCACCATTCCACCACCATTCCATCACCATTCCATCACCATTCCATTACCATTCCATTACTATTCCACCACCATTCCATTACCATTCCATTACCATTCCATCACCATTCCATCACCATTCCACCACCATTCCATTACCATTCCATCACCATTCCATTGCCATCCACTTCCACAGTTCTTTACTAAAAACATATTTATTTGTTACATTTGACTGTGGAAAACCTAGCAGTACTACTGATTTCACTGAGAGTGGGGCAGATATATATTATTACTGTGTAAAACCTAGCAGTACTACTGATTTCACTGAGAGTGAGGCAGATATATATTATTACTGTGTAAAACCTAGCAGTACTACTGATTTCTCTGAGAGTGAGGCAGATATATATTATTACTGTGTAAAACCTAGCAGTACTACTGATTTCTCTGAGAGTGAGGCAGATATATATTATTACTGTTCACAATATGACAGTACAGTAATAGATGGAAGAAGAGAGGTGGAAATGTTGTAATATTGATCACAATATGACAGTACAGTAATAGATGGAAGAAGAGAGGTGGAAATGTTGTAATATTGATCACAATATGACAGTACAGTAATAGATGGAAGAAGAGAGGTGGAAATGTTTTAATATTGATCACAATATGACAGTACAGTAATAGATGGAAGAAGAGAGGTGGAAATGTTTTAATATTGATCACAATATGACAGTACAGTAATAGATGGAAGAAGAGAGGTGGAAATGTTTTAATATTGATCACAATATGACAGTACAGTAATAGATGGAAGAAGAGAGGTGGAAATGTTTTAATATTGATCACAATATGACAGTACAGTAATAAATGGAAGAAGAGAGGTGGAAATGTTTTAATATTGATCACAATATGACAGTACAGTAATAGATGGAAGAAGAGAGGTGGAAATGTTTTAATATTGATCACAATATGACAGTACAGTAATAGATGGAAGAAGAGAGGTGGAAATGTTTTAATATTGATCACAATATGTCAGTACAGTAATAGATGGAAGAAGAGAGGTGGAAATGTTTTAATATTGATCACAATATGACAGTACAGTAGTAAATGGAAGAAGAGAGGTGGAAATGTTTTAATATTGATCACAATATGACAGTACAGTAATAGATGGAAGAAGAGAGGTGGAAATGTTTTAATATTGATCACAATATGACAGTACAGTAATAGATGGAAGAAGAGAGGTGGAAATGTTTTAATATTGATCACAATATGTCAGTACAGTAATAGATGGAAGAAGAGAGGTGGAAATGTTTTAATATTGATCACAATATGACAGTACAGTAATAGATGGAAGAAGAGAGGTGGAAATGTTTTAATATTGATCACAATATGACAGTACAGTAATAGATGGAAGAAGAGAGGTGGAAATGTTTTAATATTGATCACAATATGTCAGTACAGTAATAGATGGAAGAAGAGAGGTGGAAATGTTTTAATATTGATCACAATATGACAGTACAGTAATAAATGGAAAAAGAGAGGTGGAAATGTTTTAATATTGATCACAATATGACAGTACAGTAATAGATGGAAGAAGAGAGGTGGAAATGTTTTAATATTGATCACAATATGACAGTACAGTAATAGATGGAAGAAGAGAGGTGGAAATGTTTTAAAATTGATCACAATATGACAGTACAGTAATAGATGGAAGAAGAGAGGTGGAAATGTTTTAATATTGATCACAATATGACAGTACAGTAATAGATGGAAGAAGAGAGGTGGAAATGTTTTAATATTGATCACAATATGACAGTACAGTAATAGATGGAAGAAGAGAGGTGGAAATGTTTTAATATTGATCACAATATGACAGTACAGTAATAGATGGAAGAAGAGAGGTGGAAATGTTTTAATATTGATCACAATATGACAGTACAGTAATAGATGGAAGAAGAGAGGTGGAAATGTTTTAATATTGATCACAATATGACAGTACAGTAATAAATGGAAGAAGAGAGGTGGAAATGTTTTAATATTGATCACAATATGACAGTACAGTAATAGATGGAAGAAGAGAGGTGGAAATGTTTTAATATTGATCACAATATGACAGTACAGTAATAGATGGAAGAAGAGAGGTGGAAATGTTTTAATATTGATCACAATATGTCAGTACAGTAATAGATGGAAGAAGAGAGGTGGAAATGTTTTAATATTGATCACAATATGACAGTACAGTAATAGATGGAAGAAGAGAGGTGGAAATGTTTTAATACTGATCAGAATATGACAGTACAGTAATAGATGGAAGAAGAGAGGTGGAAATGTTTTAATATTGATCACAATATGACAGTACAGTAATAGATGGAAGAAGAGAGGTGGAAATGTTTTAATATTGTTCACAATATGTATTAATATTGATTTAATATTGACACTAATCATTCTATGTTACACTTTTTGATCAGACACTAATCATTCTGTTGTTACTACTGTAAGATACTGAGAGAACAGGACACTAATCATTCTATGTTGTTACTACTGTAAGATATTAAGAGAACAGGGCCATTGGTGCATCTCAACAATCTAAAGTGGCCTCCTATCCTTTTCTCCTCTCCTTATCTCCTTATCTCCTCTCCTTTATCTGGACTCATCTGAGAACACAATAGAGGTCAAAGTAACATGGTGTCTTCCTCTCTTTATCTCCTCTCCTTATCTCCTCTCATCCAATAGAGGTCAAAGTAACATGGTGTCTTCCTCTCCTTATCTCCTCTCCTTATCTCCTCTCATCTAATAGAGGTCAAAGTAACATGGTGGCTGGACATTACTTTCACCTGGCCAGTTCTCTCATGTCAGAAGGGGGAAAGGAACATATGAATTCAAACATCACTGATGGCTATTGCCTTGTGTGTAAAGTAAAGTATGTAGCTCAATAGCTCTGTTGAGACACATATTGCCACAGAGTCACCATGACGGTAGGCCCTTAACTCCACCTTGGGAGCACCATTCACATAACCCCCACTGTGAGCCTATGGACACGAGTCACCATGACGGTAGGCCCTTAACTCCACCTTGGGAGCACCATTCACATAACCCCCGCCTATGGACATGAGTCACCATGACGGTAGGCCCTTAATTAACTCCACCTTGGGAGCACCATTCACATAACCCCCGCCTATGGACATGAGTCACCATGACGGTAGGCCCTTAATTAACTCCACCTTGGGAGCACCATTCACATAACCCCCACTGTGAGCCTATGGACACGAAACACCATGACGGTAGGCCCTTAACTCCACCTTGGGAGCACCATTCACCCCCACCGTGAGCTATGGACATGCTGCACTATTAACTCAATGTTTTTACCTCTGTGTTATGGATTATCATCGTCTTCATCAGACAGAAAATACATCAGGGAAACAGGGTTCTGAGGCGTCTCCTTCAAGGGTCAGTAATTTTTCTTGAATTAATTTTTACCTTCATTTAAGAACAAATTCTTATTTTCAATGACGGCCTAGGAACAGTGGATTAACTGCCTGTTCAGGGGCAGAACGACAGATTTGTACATCGTCAGCTCAGGGTTTTGAACTTGCAACCTTCCGGTTACTAGTCCAACGCTCTAACCACTAGGCTACCCTGCCGCCCCAGTAATGGCATGGCAAGAATAGTCTGCACAATTTCTTATATAACCCCGACTATAAACGTTATACAACCCACATTTAGAATGACAGTTTTCAGTGGTCCACTTTAAGTCTATCACTCAAATTCAAGACCCTCAACTTAGCACACACCTATACAGTTAGAATGTAAATTTACAAACGGGACCAAATATAGACAGTTTTTACCAGTATTAACTTTTTATCATTACAGCCCCAGTTTATCCCTGCCTTACACTGTCGAGAGTGGCATAGTAATGACAGATCCGTATCTCAATTCTTAGTCTCAATTACTTTACATTTCGCAGTGTGCAGAACTCCACAACCCAAATAAACAGTTCCAGGCTGACCAGGCACTCCTCCTTCTGGCGCGTCTTGATGTTCTTCTTCAGATTTTCAGTTCGTCCTTCCAATGGCACATGTTCAAAGTGGATGGGCCTTGATAATGCCGCTCACCTGAGCTGCCAGTGTCCTTTACAGTCCATTATGTCTTGTCCATTGCTCAGACTCAGTTCTCACGGTAGGAGTGGTGAAGGACAAGGTTGTAGTGAACGCCATTTCTTCTGCTGGTTAGGGGGGTTGAGGTCCACACCCTGTTTGGTCAAATGATCCCTTCCATGCATCTAGATACCATCTGTAGTCATCTTCGCCATAATCCCGGAAGAGGACAGACGAGAACAACACTTTAGTTCAGTTAACTTCTGATTCAGGAAATCCAGACAAGCATTGACTGTTTGACAAATTATTACTTTTACCAATTATTCTTAACTTTTTATGGGTACGTGGGGCGGTAACGTCCCACCTGGCCAACATCCAGTGAAATTGCAGAGCGCAAAATTCAAAAATACTCAATTCAAATATTGAACATTCTTGAAAATATATGCGTTATACATCAAAATAAAGCTTAACTTCTTGTTTATCCATTTATGTCAGATTTCAAAAAGGCTTTATGGCGAAAGCATACCATGAGATTATCCGAGATCAGGCCCAGCAGACAAATAATTACAAACAATTACCAGCCAAGTAGAGGAGTTACACTAGTCAGAAATAGTGATACAATTAATGACTTACCTTTGATGATCTTCATATGGTTGCACTCACAGACTCCCATTTACTCAATAAATGTTTGTTTTGTTCGATAACGTCCCTCTTTATATCCAAAAACCTCAGTTTTGTTTACGCGTTTGTTCGGTAATCCACAGGCTCAACAGACAGACGAAAAATCCGAAAAGTATCAGTAAAGTTCGTAGAAACATGTCAAACGATGTTTATAATCAATCCTCAGGTTGTTTTTAGTCATAATAATCAATAACATTTCAACCGGACAATAGCTTCGTCAATATAAAAGGAAAACAAGAAAAGCATGCTCTCGGTCACGCACATGAAAAACCTCTGGGACACTACGGTGTCCACTTATTCAAAGTGGTCTTACTCTCTCATTTTTCAGAATACAAGCCTGAAACAATTTCTAAAGACAGTTGACATCTAGTGGAAGCCATGGGAAGTGCAATTTGAGTCCTAAGTCAATGAATACTGTAATGGCATTCATTAGAAAACTACAAACATGAAAAAATCCCACATTGGCACAACTGCCATATCAGTTCTGTTATACTCACAGACATTTTTTTTTAACAGTTTTGGAAACTTTAGAGGGTTTTCGCTGCAATTGTGTATGAAACAATTCAACATTAGGGGGTCATTTGCATATAGGGGGTCTCGAAAAACAACAGGTGTTATTTCCTGAGGTTGGATCAACAGTCAACCACACCTAGAGAATCCTCAAGATAATCAAAAGGCCTTATTTTATATGAATACAGTCTTTCCTACAACAAACAATTATAAATATAAGCATTTAAAGGGTATTAAAGTGTAGTACTGTGCGGGAATAATATATATTTATATATATATCTGTTGTATAACATAATTTTCCCGTGTATAAAAACATTCTGGCTTGGTTAAATATTGCATAGTAAAATTGTTTAACTAATTATAACTAATATATAAAAGGTCTGTACTAAAGATATTAATTAAATAAAGGGTTTTACAATTGTGTCTTACCTTTAATGAAAGGAATCTCCGTTTTTTCTCTCTGTCTAGATATCTAAAACAGGTGTAATTTCCCGAGGATGGAGGGATCAACAGTCAATCCCACAGTCTGTAAATTCATTCCATACTATGACTCAGTTAGCACACAGATGCTCATCTGAAAACTCTTTTCAGGACATTACGCATGGATAATTTTGAAGGTGAGGATGTGAAAATAATATATATTAGATGTTGTTTTTCATTAGGTAGT
Source organism: Oncorhynchus mykiss (assembly GCF_013265735.2). NCBI lineage: Eukaryota > Metazoa > Chordata > Actinopteri > Salmoniformes > Salmonidae > Oncorhynchus > Oncorhynchus mykiss. Next base: position 101,370,167 of record NC_048576.1, read on the forward strand.
TTGTGGGAAATGTTTGATATTACAGGGTAGCTATTACTGTACGGTTGGAACTCTATTACTATGGAGCTATTATTATTCCTATATTATTAAAACGTCTATAGAATACCCAACATTTACCCAGCTGTTACCAGGAATAATTGATTTGGATCATTCAACATCAGCTGTTATAACTATCCAAGATGAGGATTCAGAGGAACAGACGTAGGCCTGTTCTTCTTCACGCAGCCCTACACCCTCAAGCCATTAGAGATGTAAGTCCAAAAAATAAAAGGTGTAATAATCTTAATGCAGTAAGTCAAGAATGTCATGAAAAGCAATCAAATTAATAATTTACCTTTGATGATCTTCGGATGTTTTCACTCACAAGACTCCCAGTTACACAACAAATGTTATTTTTGTTCCATAAAGATTATTTTTATACCCAAAATACCTCAGTTTGTTTGGCGCGTTATGTTCAGAAGTCCACAGGAAAGAGCGGTCACGACAACGCAGACGTATATTCCAAATAGTCTCCATAATGTCCACAGAAACATGTAAAACGTTTTTTTATAGTCAAACCTCAGGTTGTTGTCAAAACATATATTCGATAATATATCAACCGGGTGTGTAGGTTTTTCAGTAACACTGGGAGAAACAATGGCCGCTTTACTCTGTAGCGCAAAACTCACTCTGAGAGCCCCCACCTATCCACTTACGCAATGTGATCTTTCACGCTCATTTTTCAAAATAAAAGCCTGAAACCATGTCTAAAGACTGTTGACACCTTAGGGAAGCCAGGGGGAAAGGAATCTGGTTGATATCCCTTTCAATGGAGGATAGGCATGCATAGGAACAGAGAGGATTCAAAATAAGAGGCACTTCCTGATTGGATTTTCCTCAGGTTTTCGCCTGCAATATCAGTTCTGTTATACTCACAGACAATATTTGTACAGTGTTGGAAACTTTAGAGTGTTTTCTATCCTAATCTGTCAATTATATGCATATTCTAGTTTCTGGAGCTGAGAAATAGGCCGTTTCAAATGGGTACGTTTTTTTAGCCAAAAACGAAAATACTGCCCCCTACACGCAAACGGTTAAGTTATAAGTGTTCATTCAGTATTGTTGTAATTGTCATTATTACAAATAAATAAATAAAAATCGGCCGATTAATCGGAATTGGCTTTTTTGGTCCACCAATAATCGGCATCGGTGTTGAAAAGTCATAATTGGTCGACCTCTAGTCCACATTACACACACACACACTATAAAATGTCATGCAATTGTTTTCTATAACTGTGAACATCCACTAGGGGGGAACAGTGGTCCACTCTTGAGTAGGGCCTTGCTTTGGCATGCATTTTCATGCTTCTGAGTCACTTTGAGACATGTCACATAAAATCGACATTTGTTTGTTGAATACATATGTGAGTCTCGCTAATAAAAAAAAAATCAACAACACAACATCTAATTTATTATATACTATATAATTTATATAATGCATTAAAAGTGGTCCATCTTATTATAGAATACATGGACCTCTTTTTAATATTTTTTATTGACTGAGACATACACTGGACAGTCCATCCTCGGACATCCCAGGATGATCGCCTGAGGACTCTTTTTAAAAGGTTAAAGGTTAGTCAGGATTAAAACAGTTTTTTCAAAGGCAATAGGGACACCCCTTGTGTGTTAGAGACCCCCTAGATGAACAACCTGTTGACCATTAAAATATGGATTGCTGAGAACTCTTTAAAAGTTGAAAGGTTAAACAGGTTTAAAACAGTTGTTGTTTTGCAAAACCTTTATATAAATCATAATCGTTACTATTACACAATACTACACATTACTACACAATACACATTATTATTACACAATACTACACATTACTACACAATACACATTATTATTACACAATACTACACATTACTACACAATATACATTATTATTACACAATACTACACATTACTACACAATACATGTTGTTATTACACAATACTACACATTACTACACAATACACATTATTATTACACAATACACATTATTATTACACAATACTACACATTACTACACAATACACATTATTATTACACATTACTACACATTACTACACAATACACATTATTATTACACAATACTACACATTACTACACAATACATGTTTATATGTATAGTAATAAGTAAATATTTTCTGAGAGAAAAAGAAGAATCAACATTTTCCTCCTTTTCAGGGGTCTATTGTAACCTGACACCCCCATCAGTCTCTCCTTTTCAGGGGCCTATTGTAACCTGACACCCCCACCAGTCTCTCCTTTTCAGGGGCCTATTGTAACCTGACACCCCTATCAGTCTCTCCTTTTCAGGGGCCTGTTGTAACCTGACACCCCCACCAGTCTCTCCTTTTCAGGGGCCTATTGTAACCTGACACCCCCACCAGTCTTTCCTTTTCAGGGGCCTATTGTCCAAATCCCCGTCTTCAAGCTGGGAGGGCCTCAGACGTTGCCTCTTCCACGCTGGCAGTCCATGGCCTTCCAGGGCCTATTGTAACCCGACACCCCATTAGTCTCCACAAGCCTCAGACGTTGCCTCTTCCACACTGGCTGTCCATGGCCTTCCAGGTCCTATTGTAACCCGACACCCCACCAGTCTCTCCTTTTCAGGGGCCTATTGTAACCTCACACCCCCATCAGTCTCTCCTTTTCAGGTCCTATTGTAACCCGACACCCCATTAGTCTCCACAAGCCTCAGACGTTGCCTCTTCCACACTGGCTGTCCATGGCCTTCCAGGTCCTATTGTAACCCGACACCCCACCAGTCTCTCCTTTTCAGGGGCCTATTGTAACCTGACACCCCCACCAGTCTTTCCTTTTCAGGGGCCTATTGTCCAAATCCCCGTCTTCAAGCTGTGAGGGCCTCAGACGTTGCCTCTTCCACGCTGGCTGTCCATGGCCTTCCAGGGCCTATTGTAACCTGACACCCCATTAGTCTCCACAAGCCTCAGACGTTGCCTCTTCCACGCTGGCTGTCCATGGCCTTCCAGGTCCTATTGTAACCTGACACCCCATTAGTCTCCAAATCCCCATCTTCAAGCTGTGAGGGCCTCAGACGTTGCCTCTTCCACACTGGCTGTCCATGGCCTTCCAGGTCCTATTGTAACCTGACACCCCATTAGTCTCCAAATCCCCATCTTCAAGCTGTGAGGGCCTCAGACGTTGCCTCTTCCACACTGGCTGTCCATGGCCTTCCAGGTCCTATTGTAACCCGACACCCCATTAGTCTCCACAAGCCTCAGATGTTGCCTCTTCCACGCTGGCTGTCCATGGCCTTCCAGGTCCTATTGTAACCCGACACCCCATTAGTCTCCACAAGCCTCAGATGTTGCCTCTTCCACGCTGGCTGTCCATGGCCTTCCAGGTCCTATTGTAACCTGACACCCCATTAGTCTCCACAAGCCTCAGACGTTGCCTCTTCCACGCTGGCTGTCCATGGCCTTCCAGGGCCTATTGTAACCTGACACCCCATTAGTCTCCACAAGCCTCAGACGTTGCCTCTTCCACACTGGCTGTCCATGGCCTTCCAGGGCCTATTGTAACCTGACACCCCATTAGTCTCCACAAGCCTCAGACGTTGCCTCTTCCACACTGGCTGTCCATGGCCTTCCAGGGCCTATTGTAACCTGACACCCCATTAGTCTCCAAATCCCCATCTTCAAGCTGTGAGGGCCTCAGACGTTGCCTCTTCCACACTGGCTGTCCATGGCCTTCCAGGTGTCGTAAGTTTTCTTTTCCCTGATAGATCAACCTTCTTGATCGTTCAGCCCAAGTTTTGTCTTGAGGACAAAAGGGACCATCTTCGTAAATGTTCACGATGGTGGAAAAACTGCTGTACTTGTTTTATCCTATCAAGCTCTGTAAACCAATCTCACCACTTGAAGCTAAAGACAGGCCCAAAGTAGTTGACCACTGTACAAGCGTTTGAAAATACATATGAACTAACAGATTTGGTTGCATTTGCGCTACTGAATTCAGAAAAACCTAAAATTGTCACTTCAGAGTCTGGACTATACGCTACTGCTGAAGAGATTATTATGGCTTTCAAATCATCTCTCCTGTATAGTAAACAGTAACTTACTTATTATTACTATTATTGTTATTACTATTATTATTGCTGTTTATCATTCCAAATATGGGTGGTAATGGTAGTGATAACAGTTTAGTGATGGTAGTAGTAGTCGTAGTAATGATGATTGTAGTTGTAGTACTGATATAAAGAAGAAGATGACCGTTATTTAGTTATAAGTTAGTTATAGTTTCATTTTCCATAATTTTATTTTATATTTATTACATTGCTACTATTGACTGTTACCATTTTATTGTTATTATTTTTGAATTTAATTTTGTATTATTATTTAGTACCATTTTATATTATATTATTTGCTATCATTTATAATTTTGTTACAATGTATACAATATACATTGTTGCTTTGGCAATATTGACACAATGTTTTTCATGCCAATAAAGCTTCTTGAATTTGAGAGAGAGAGAGAGAGAGAGAGGGAGAGAGAGAGAGAGGGAGAGAGAGAGAGAGAGAGAGAGAGAGAGAGAGAGAGAGAGAGAGAGAGAGAAATGGAAATATGGGGAAAGAAGAATCTCTTCAGTGGCTTATACTCCGAAGTGACAATTTTAGGTTTTTCTGAATGGAACTTCCTCTTCCAACACGTACCCAGGCAGGGATGTTCAGCTCAGGGCCTGTTAGATCTGACATAGAGCAAGTCTTATCTTAAGCCATTCTCTCATGCGAAACGAAGGAGAGAAAACACCAGGTTTTTGGCTGAAAAAGGTTGTTGAGACAGCTGTGTGTGAAAATCTTCACTGTTGAATCGTTGGAAAATGTAACCCTTATGGCCTTCAGTCATATCAATCCCACCATTAAAACAACCAGGTGCATCACAAAGAATGGCTTTGATGGTTTTGTCATTGTGGACCACACATGAAGGACCCCATACACCTAGAATTGGTCTAGGAGACATGATTTCTGTGGTTTATCTATCTTGAGGTTTCTTGTTCACAGGACAAGTCTAACACTAACTTATAACTCAGTCAGACCGACCCGGAAAATGACTTGTTCATTCTACAAGGGGTCACAAGGTCACTACACAGCAGCTCCATCAGTTCAAACACATTTTCTTTCAGTTCAACAAGATCCCCACACATCAATAATCAGGCCATTACTTTTTATTACAAATGCTTTACTTTGAAGAAACAGCTGCACTATCAAGTTACATAACCACACCCTAAATAGCATGAGGATATCCGGACAGGATGTTCTTAAAAGGGCATGAACACAGGACACAGGAATAACTCGTCCATCACCTTTGGACAGCAGCCGTCTACAATATTCTCTCTTAAAGTTCTACAGGAATATTAAATGATGTGTTAAATATATTCTCTCTTACAGTTCTACAGGATTATTAAATGATGTGTTAAATATATTCTCTCTTACAGTTCTACAGGAATATTAAATGATGTGTTAAATATATTCTCTCTTACAGTTCTACAGGAATATTAAATGATGTGGTAAATATATTCTCTCTTACAGTTCTACAGGAATATTAAATGATGTGTTAAATATATTCTCTCTTACAGTTCTACAGGAATATTAAATGATGTGTTAAATATATTCTCTCTTACAGTTCTACAGGAATATTAAATGATGTGCTAAATGTGTTATTTTAATTGTAATTGAAACAATTGTGTGATTCCAAGTGTCTTATTGTTCGTAACAACTCAGTTTGCTGCTATAGGCAGTTAGCTGCCTACTGTGACAGCTAGGTACTGGTTGCAACCTTGTAACTTTCTGATGGGAATAGTTGAAGACCATGTTTAGTTTCCAAGTGCTACTGAATAAGCTCAAGTTCTACTCCAATGCTCCAACATGATACATGTCATTATTTAAGTCTATCATTATTCTAGTTTATCAATCCATTTGAAATCTTTATCTGCAGCGCAGGTTGCTCTCTGCCATACTTTACATAACACATGGGCAGCATATATAGCCTAGTGCATCAGAACTGATAGGATACTGCCTGTTCTCTGAGCTCTTTATGTTTCTGGAGGCTGATGTCCCTTTATACCACAGGCTGGACAGTCCATGTCCTTACAACAGGCTGGACAGTCCATGTCCTTACAACAGGCTGGACAATCCATGTCCTTACAACAGGCTGGACAATCCGATGTTAACTCTCTCTGTTAGCTCCACTTCCCTTCATGATGATGTTAACTCTCTCTGTTAGCTCCACTTCCCTCCATGATGATGTTAACTCTCTCTGTTAGCTCCACTTCCCTCCATGATGATGTTAACTCTCTCTGTTAGCTCCACTTCCCTCCATGACGATGTTAACTCTCTCTGTTAGCTCCACTTCCCTCCATGATGATGTTAACTCTCTCTGTTAGCTCCACTTCCCTTCATGATGATGTTAACTCTCTCTGTTAGCTCCACTTCCCTCCATGATGATGTTAACTCTCTCTGTTAGCTCCACTTCCCTCCATTATGATGTTAACTCTCTCTGTTAGCTCCACTTCCCTCCATTATGATGTTAACTCTCTCTGTTAGCTCCACTTCCCTCCATGATGATGTTAACTCTCTCTGTTAGCTCCACTTCCCTCCATGATGATGTTAACTCTCTCTGTTAGCTCCACTTCCCTCCATGATGATGTTAACTCTCTCTGTTAGCTCCACTTCCCTCCATGATGATGTTAACTCTCTCTGTTAGCTCCACTTCCCTCCATGATGATGTTAACTCTCTCTGTTAGCTCCACTTCCCTCCATGATGATGTTAACTCTCTCTGTTAGCTCCACTTCCCTTCATGATGATGTTAACTCTCTCTGTTAGCTCCACTTCCCTCCATGATGTTAACTCTCTCTGTTAGCTCCACTTCCCTCCATGATGATGTTAACTCTCTCTGTTAGCTCCACTATGCACTTCCCTCCATGATGATGTTAACTCTCTCTGTTAGCTCCACTTCCCTCCATGATGATGTTAACTCTCTCTGTTAGCTCCACTTCCCTCCATGATGTTAACTCTCTCTGTTAGCTCCACTTCCCTCCATGATGATGTTAACTCTCTCTGTTAGCTCCACTTCCCTCCATTATGATGTTAACTCTCTCTGTTAGCTCCACTTCCCTCCATGATGATGTTAACTCTCTCTGTTAGCTCCACTTCCCTCCATTATGATGTTAACTCTCTCTGTTAGCTCCACTTCCCTCCATGATGATGTTAACTCTCTCTGTTAGCTCCACTTCCCTCCATGATGATGTTAACTCTCTCTGTTAGCTCCACTTCCCTCCATGATGATGTTAACTCTCTCTGTTAGCGCCACTTCCCTCCATGATGATGTTAACTCTCTCTGTTAGCTCCACTTCCCTTCATGATGATGTTAACTCTCTCTGTTAGCTCCAGTTCCCTCCATGATGTTAACTCTCTCTGTTAGCTCCACTTCCCTCCATGATGATGTTAACTCTCTCTGTTAGCTCCACTATGCACTTCCCTCCATGATGATGTTAACTCTCTCTGTTAGCTCCACTTCCCTTCATGATGATGTTAACTCTCTCTGTTAGCTCCACTTCCCTCCATGATGATGTTAACTCTCTCTGTTAGCTCCACTTCCCTCCATGATGATGTTAACTCTCTCTGTTAGCTCCACTTCCCTCCATGATGATGTTAACTCTCTCTGTTAGCTCCACTTCCCTCCATGATGATGTTAACTCTCTCTGTTAGCTACACTTCCCTCCATGACGATGTTAACTCTCTCTGTTAGCTCCACTTCCCTTCATGATGATGTTAATTCTCTCTGTTAGCTCCACTTCCCTCCATGATGACGTTAAATCTCTCTGTTAGCTCCACTATGCACTTCCCTCCATGACGATGTTAACTCTCTCTGTTAGCTCCACTTCCCTCCATGATGATGTTACCTCTCTCTGTTAGCTCCACTTCCCTCCATGATGATGTTAACTCTCTCTGTTAGCTCCACTTCCCTTCATAATGATGTTAACTCTCTTTGTTAGCTCCACTTCCCTTCATGATGATGTTAACTCTCTCTGTTAGCTCCACTTCCCTTCATAATGATGTTAACTCTCTCTGTTAGCTCCACTTCCCTCCATGATGATGTTAACTCTCTCTGTTAGCTCCACTTCCCTCCATGATGATGTTAACTCTCTCTGTTAGCTCCACTTCCCTTCATGATGATGTTAACTCTCTCTGTTAGCTCCACTTCCCTCCATGACGATGTTAACTCTCTCTGTTAGCTCCACTTCCCTTCATGATGATGTTAACTCTCTCTGTTAGCTCCACTTCCCTCCATGATGATGTTAACTCTCTCTGTTAGCTCCACTATTCACTTTCCTTCATGACGATGTTAACTCTCTCTGTTAGCTCCACTTCCCTTCATGATGATGTTAACTCTCTCTGTTAGCTCCACTTCCCTCCATGATGACGTTAAATCTCTCTGTTAGCTCCACTATGCACTTCCCTCCATGACGATGTTAACTCTCTCTGTTAGCTCCACTTCCCTCCATGATGATGTTAACTCTCTCTGTTAGCTCCACTTCCCTCCATGATGATGTTAACTCTCTCTGTTAGCTCCACTTCCCTTCATGATGATGTTAACTCTCTCTGTTAGCTCCACTTCCCTTCATGATGATGTTAACTCTCTCTGTTAGCTCCACTATGCACTTCCCTCCATGATGATGTTAACTCTCTCTGTTAGCTCCACTTCCCTTCATGATGATGTTAACTCTCTCTGTTAGCTCCACTTCCCTCCATGATGTTAACTCTCTCTGTTAGCTCCACTTCCCTCCATGATGATGTTAACTCTCTCTGTTAGCTCCACTTCCCTCCATGATGATGTTAACTCTCTCTGTTAGCTCCACTTCCCTCCATGATGATGTTAACTCTCTCTGTTAGCTCCACTTCCCTTCATGATGATGTTAACTCTCTCTGTTAGCTCCACTTCCCTTCATAATGATGTTAACTCTCTCTGTTAGCTCCACTTCCCTCCATGATGATGTTAACTCTCTCTGTTAGCTCCACTTCCCTCCATGATGATGTTAACTCTCTCTGTTAGCTCCACTTCCCTCCATGATGATGTTAACTCTCTCTGTTAGCTCCACTTCCCTCCATGATGATGTTAACTCTCTCTGTTAGCTCCACTTCCCTTCATGATGATGTTAACTCTCTCTGTTAGCTCCACTTCCCTCCATGATGATGTTAACTCTGTTAGCTCCACTTCCCTTCATGATGATGTTAACTCTCTCTGTTAGCTCCACTTCCCTTCATAATGATGTTAACTCTCTCTGTTAGCTCCACTTCCCTCCATGATGATGTTAACTCTCTCTGTTAGCTCCACTTCCCTCCATGACGATGTTAACTCTCTCTGTTAGCTCCACTTCCCTCCATGACGATGTTAACTCTCTCTGTTAGCTCCACTTCCCTCCATGATGATGTTAACTCTCTCTATTAGCTCCACTTCCCTCCATGACGGTGTTAACTCTCTGTTAGCTCCACTTCCCTCCATGATGATATTAACTCTCTCTGTTAGCTCCACTTCCCTCCATGATGATGTAAACTCTCTCTGTTAGCTCCACTTCCCTTCATGACGATGTTAACTCTCTCTGTTAGCTCCACTATGCACTTCCCTTCATGACAATGTTAACTCTCTCTGTTAGCTCCACTTCCCTCCATGATGATGTTAACTCTCTCTGTTAGCTCCACTTCCCTCCATGATGATGTTAACTCTCTCTGTTAGCTCCACTATGCACTTCCCTTCATGATGATGTTAACTCTCTCTGTTAGCTCCACTTCCCTCCATGATGATGCTAACTCTCTCTGTTAGCTCCACTATGCACTTCCCTTCATGATGATGTTAACTCTCTCTGTTAGCTCAACTCTACACTTGCCTCTGCTAGTAATACACTGTGTTAACATTACCACAGAAAATAACCATTATAAACAGTTGTAAAAACCAACTTCTTCCAGGCAGAATAGTTCCTGTAGGTTCAGACTCATCACCAATCTTTTGTTATGTTGTGTAGGTTTCATAACCATGTCTGTATAACAATTCAATAATGATGAGACGGGAGACAGGAATCAGTTCAACCATTTATCTGGAACGGGATCATCTCAACACATACAAACCCCCATGATGCTCTGAGCCACAACCCCAATACACAACAATACATCAATAAATGAGTAAATGGACAGTAAACAAAACCCAGAGGACGTTAAATGTTCAGTTCTAGAATGTAAGACCATGGGACAGGGTCAGAAAGGTCAGTATGTTTGATACCTGGTTACAGAGGTGACATAACAAGCATAAGGTCCCTTATAACACAGTGAAGTAGACGTGGGTGTGTGTATGTGTCCAGTGTGTGTGCGTGTGTGTCCAGTGTGTGTGCGTGTGTGTGTGTGTCCAGTGTGTGTGTGTGTGTGTCCAGTGTGTGTGTGTGTTCGTATGTGTGTATGTCAGTATGTGTTCGTATGTGTGTATGTCAGTGTTTGTTTGTGTCCAGTGTATGTGTGAGTGTTCAGGGTGTGTGTGTGTGTGTGTGTGTGTGTGTGTGTTTTTAGTGTGTTCAGTGTGTGTGTGTTCAGTGTGTGTGTCAGGTTAATATTTACAGGGACACTGAGGAGTCAACATCATCAACCCTAAACCCTGGATAGAGGGGCTCAGTGAATGTGGAGGGGAATGTGATCAGGTGGGTCAGTGTGTCAGAGGAGGCTCTAAAGAAGGACAGAGTTCCGGCTGGCCAGTCCAGATACACTCCTACTCTGTGGGAGCTGGAGGGGTGGACGTCTATGGTAGTGAGATTATTATTGTGCCAGGCTCTGTAGCAGGTGTCATAGCAGGACAGACTCCAGGACTTGTCATTGCTTCCAAGCCAACAGTCATCACCCCCTCCTCTCCTGTTGATTCCTTTATATGTCACTCCTATTCCAGCCCCCCCACTCCACTCTACCTCCCAGTAACAGCACCCAGTCAGACCCTCTCTACACAGCACCTGTTTCCAGTCCTCAAATCTCTCTGAGTGATCAGGATACGGCTGCTTCTCTCTCCTACATGTCACCTTTCTGTTCTCCTCAGACAGAGAGAGGAGTCTGTTTACTGTGTTTAGATCCAGTGTGAGATCACAGACATCTGATGGATGAAACCAGACACAATATTAGAAATCATCATCATTCACATTAGAATGTTAACTCACTTTTCACTAATTCATTTAATGTAGATGTTTCTAGGTATCAAAAGGAGAATGATCAAATGTTATACTGTATGGTAATATAAAACACACTGATTCCCATTAATCACACACACACACACACACACACACACACACACACACTGTGAAATCAACTCTTTGTAAACTTTGGTTTCACTGATTTCTGCTTCTGTAGAACTACAGCTGATATTTAATATGACCAAGTCAGTAATGATGGTGGTCTTTGACTTTGACTTAACTTGAATTAAGACTTATTCTTAGTCATATTCTTCACAGCAGTCAACACTCACATTTTCTAAGCCCAGGTTTCATTCTGTTCTCTCCACCATGTTCCACACTGTAGCGGTAAGCAGAAGAACAGACAGTCATTGAGGGATACACCTGAACTCTCACACACACACACACACACACATGGGAGTGTTTGTGTGTGTCCTGTGTTTGTCCAGTGTGTGAATCCAGTGTGTGTCCAGAATGTGTGTGTCCAGAGTGTGTGTTTGTGTGTCATTGAGAGATTTACACTGGACATACACACACTGGACACGAACACACTGAACTCACACACACAAACACACACACACACAGCACATAACTTTGTCCAAGTGGTCGTAAGAATGTTTGTCTTAACTAGCCTGATGAGTCATACATGTCTGATATGAACATTGACATAAACCCTCTACATACTTGAGTTTCTCCAGTCTGCAGTGTGGATCCTCCAGTCCAGCAGAGAGCAGTCTGACTCCTGAGTCTCCTGGGTGATTGTAGCTCAGGTCCAGCTCTCTCAGGTGTGAGGGGTTTGACCTCAGAGCTGAGACCAGAGAAGCACAGCCTTCCTCTGTGACTAGACAGCCTGACAGCCTGCAAAGAGTCAAATCATATTAAAATCACACTGATATTCTTTGGTGGTGAAAATAGTGGCAGTATATTTTTTCAACATATTCAGATATATCAGTGTTCTGAAACCTGCCATATCTATTTATAATTTAATGTATCATTATTATAAATGATCATAATATTACTTGAAGAGTACAAATATTTGAGTAGAGTGTATAGTATATTGAGATCTATTAATTAATTAATGTATCATTATTATAAATTACAAATTATTAAAGTATTGCCTGCTGATATAAACATGTATAGTACAAATGTTTGAGTAGACTGACCAGACCAGTTTAAAAGCAGTATCAGTCAGAAGACAGACAGTGAGGAATCAGATTTAGATTGTATTGAGTATACAGTCCACACCATATCTATTTAGACAGTGAGGTATCAGATTTAGATTGTATTGAGTATACAGTCCACAACATATCTATTTAGACAGTGAGGTATCAGATTTAGATTGTATTGAGTATACAGTCCACACCATATCTATTTAGACAGTGAGGTATCAGATTTAGATTGTATTGAGTATACAGTCCACAACATATCTATTTAGACAGTGAGGTATCAGATTTAGATTGTATTGAGTATCCAGTCCACACCATATCTATTTAGACAGTGAGGTATCAGATTTAGATTGTATTGAGTATACAGTCCACACCATATCTATTTAGACAGTGAGGAATCAGATTTAGATTGTATTGAGTATACAGTCCACACCATATCTATTTAGACAGTGAAGCTAACATTTTAAATATGGCTATATATCCAACATTTTAGGTTTAAGATCAAATTTTTAATTTGAGGTGACAGTATATAATGTCATCTTTTATTTGAGGATATTTTAATACATATCTGTTTCACGGTTTAGAAAAATTAAAGCTCTTCATGTATCTTGTCCCCCTATTTGAAGAAGTCATAAGTATTCTGACCAATTCACTTATAGTTTATTAAAGTAGTCAAAACTTTAGTATTTGGTCCCATATTCTTTGAACACAATGACTACATCAAGCCTGTGACTGCCATGATTGAGAAAGATCATGAATGAATCATGAATAATAATGAGTGAGAGAGTTACAGAGGTTACAACAAAACATGTTAACCTCTCACCATTACCAATAACAGAGACTACAACAAAACATGCTAACCTCTCACCATTACCAATAACAGAGGCTACAACAAAACATGCCAACCTCTCACCATTACCAATAACAGAGACTACAACAAAACATGTTAACCTCTCACCATTACCAATAACAGAGGCTACAACAAAACATGCTAATCTCGCACCTGGTGCAGGCAGCGATCGGTTGAAGAGCATGCATTTAGTTTTACTTGTATTTAAGAGCAATTGGAGGCCACGGAAGCAGAGTTCTATGGCATTGAAGCTTGCCTGGAGGGTTGTTAACACAGTGTCCAAAGAAGGGCCAGAAGTATACAGAATGGTGTCGTCTGCGCAGAGGTGGATCAGAGACTCACCAGCAGCAAGAGCGACATCATTGATGTATACAGAGAAGAGAGTCGGTCCAAGAATTGAACCCTGTGGCACCCCCATAGAGACTGCCAGAGGTCCGGACAGCAGACCCTCCGATTTGACAAACTGAACTCTATCAGAGAAGTAGTTGGTGAACCAGGCGAGGCAATCATTTGAGAAACCAAGGATATCGAGTCTGCCGATGAGGATGTGGTGATTGACAGAGTCGAAAGCCTTGGCCAGATCAATGAATACGGCTGCACAGTAATGTTTCTTATTGATGGCGGTTAAGATATCGTTTAGGACCTTGAGCGTGGCTGAGGTGCACCCATGACCAGCTCTGAAACCAGATTGCATAGCAGAGAGGGTATGGTGAGATTCGAAGTGGTCGGTAATCTGTTTGTTGACTTGGCTTTCGAAGACCTTAGAAAGGCAGGGTAGGATAGATATAGGTCTGTAGCAGTTTGGGTCAAGAGTGTCCCCCCCTTTGAAGAGGGGGATGACCGCAGCTGCTCTCCAATCTTTGAGAATCTCAGACGACACGAAAGAGAGGTTGAACAGGCTAGTAATAGGGGTGGCAACAATTTCGGCAGATAATTTTAGAAAGAAAAGGGTACAGATTGTCTAGCCTGGCTGATTTGTAGGGGTCCAGATTTTGCAGCTCTTTCAGAACTTCAGCTGACTGGATTTGGGAGAAGGAGAAATGGGGAAGGCTTGGGCGAATTGCTGTGGGGGGGTGCAGTGCTGTTGACCGTGGTAGGGTTAGCCAGGTGGAAAGCATTGCCAGCTATAGAAAAATGATTGTTGAAATTCTCAATTATAGTGGATTTATCAGTGGTGACAGTGTTTCCCATCTTCAGTGCAGTGGGCAGCTGGGAGGAGGTGTTCTTATTCTCCATGGACTTTAAAGTGTCCCAGAACTTTTTGAGTTGGTGTTGCAAGAAGCAAATTTCTGCTTGAAAAAGCTAGCCTTGGCTTTTCTAACTGCCTGTGTGTAATGGTTTCTAGCTTCCCTGAAAAGCTGCATACCACTGGGGCTGTTCGATGCTAATGCATTAAGGAGACACACACATAGTCAGACAGGAGAGCAACTAAAGTAACTGAGTAACGGTAAATAGCATATTCTCACATAGAAGGTAAAAAAATAGAAAGGCATAGATAAGTGATTAAATACCATAGCTACTAGTAACGGTAAGGATTTAACTAACTATTCCTAATATCTGATAGAGAAGAGTGGGATTAACTTCTTGGATATAGGGGGCGCTATTTTAATTTTTGGATGAAAAAAGTTCCCGTTTTAAACAAGATATTTTGTCACGAAAAGATGCTCGACTATGCATATAATTGACAGCTTTGGAAAGAAAACACTGTTTGCAAATATACACACATAAAACATTTGTTAGGACTATCTGTTTTACTGCAAAGGTATTTTAACGGGGCTTGCACACATATGGAACTTTATGAGTTTTTATTTTATGAGTTTTAATTATACAAGTGATTTTTTATTTATTTTAAGGATAAAGGGTTCTTTAATATGTTTAATGTAGTATGGAACATGACTATAAAAGGGTGGTATGACCTTTGACCTTATCATGGCTATCTCTTGGGGTCTGATCAGCCTCAGGGGAGAGCCATTTGTATAATGAATTTGTGGTCATTTGGGTTACTAGTTTTAAGGTAAATTAATTATAATGGAGTTATAGTTTTGGGATATAATTATAGTTTGAACCACAGATGAGAAAGTGGTTCAGGATTCTGTTTTACAACATTAGCTGTGAAGATTTTGAATTGGCTATTATTGATTTGGTATTACAACAGGAAAAAAATCATATTTATCATTGAGAATATATAGCGGGAGATAAGATACATTGAGGTTTGGATAGGAGATATATTAACCTGTAGTGACGCCCAGCCCGTGAACGGGACCGTTATCATCATCTAACACTAATTAGCATAACGCAACGGACATAAATCTTCCTAGAAAATATTCCTATTCATGAAAATCACAAGTGAAATATATTGGAACACAGCTTAGCCTTTTGTGAATCACCCTGTCGTCTCAGATTTTCAAAATATGCTTTACAGCCAACGCTAGACAAGCATTTGTGTAAGTTTATCATAGCCTAGCATAGCATTATGCCTTGCTAGCAGCAGGCAAACTTGTCACGGAAATCAAAAAAGCAATCAAATTAAATAAATCTACCTTTGATGAACTTCGGATGTTTTCACTCACGAGACTCCCAGGTAGACAGCCAAATTTCATTTTTTCCCCCAAATATTATTTTTGTAGGCGAAATAGCTCCGTTTGTTCTTCACGTTTGGCTCAGAAATCGCCCGGAAATTGCGGTCACCACAACGTCGAAAAATATTCCAAATTAGCTCCATAATATCGACAGAAACATGGCAAACGTTGTTTAGAATCCATCCTCAAGGTGTTTTTCTAATATCTATTCGATAATATATCCGTCGGGACAATTCCTTTTTCTCTAGGACTGATTGGAGTAATGGCTACCTCTGCACTTTACGCGAGAATCTCTCTTGGAGCCACCATGTGACCACTTACGCAAAGTGCCCCCATACGGCTATTCTTCAACAGAAATGCGTACAACTACGTCACAATGCTGTAGACACCTTGGGGAATACGTACAGTGCCTTGCGAAAGTATTCGGCCCCCTTGAACTTTGCGACCTTTTGCCACATTTCAGGCTTCAAACATAAAGATATAAAACTGTATTTTTTTGTGAAGAATCAACAACAAGTGGGACACAATCATGAAGTGGAACGACATTTATTGGATATTTCAAACTTTTTTAACAAATCAAAAAATGAAAAATTGGGCGTCTCAGGTGTTTTTAAAAAGCATTTATTTATTATTATATTATTATTATATTATATTATATATTCTAGCATCTTTTCCTGACAAAATATCCCGTTTAAAACAGGAACGTTTTTTTTCCAAAAATGAAAATACTGCCCCCTAACACCAAGAGGTTAAGCCAATAGGGCAGGAAATTACATAGAAAAATAAGTTACAGTTCTTAGGTGTGATATATTAATGTAGATAAGGTATTCCACACTATGCAACATTTATTAAATTATTGATGAAACTGATTTTAAGGTTAATTCATGTTATTTTCAGATAAAATACTGTGGATAAGGTATTCCACACTATGCAACATTTATTCAATTATTGATGAAACTGATTTTCGTAATTTATTTATTTATTTTGCTCCTTTGCACCCAATTATTTTTATTTCTACTTTGCACATTGTTCCACTGCAAATCTACCATTCCAGTGTTTTACTTGCTATATTGTATTTACTTCTCCACCAAGGCCTTTTTTTTGCCTTTACCTCCCTTATCTCACCTCATTTGCTCACATCTTATATATACTTGTTTCTACTGTATTATTGACTGTATGTTTGTTTTACTCCATGTGTAACTCGGTGTCGTTGTATGTGTCGAACTGCTTTGCTTTATCTTGACCAGGTCTCAATTTTTAAACTGCAGTTGTAAATGAGAACTTGTCTGAACTTGCCTGAACTTACCTGGTTATGAATAGATATGGAAGGTTTCTGGACACTGATATATCTGAATATGTTGAAAAAATATACTGCCACTATTTTCACCACCAAAGAATAGCAGTATAATTTTAATATGATTTGACTATTTGCTATTTGATTTGACTATTTGCAGGCTGTCAGGCTGTCTAGTCACAGAGGAAGGCTGTGCTTCTCTGGTCTCAGCTCTGAGGTCAAACCCCTCACACCTGAGAGAGCTGGATCTGAGTAACAATGACCTGAAGGATTCAGGAGTGAAGCTGCTCTCTGCTGGACTGGGGAATCCCCACTGTAAACTGGAGACTCTGAGGTCAGTATTCCTGTAGTTGGTCAACAAGTGATAACTGTTCACCAGATCCACACGTGTTTGTCCACACGCCTGTGTTACTGTTTAGAAATGAATAGTGAATAAAGATGAAAAACAAAGTTATAGAGGCAGAAATATGTTTTTTTTAAATGCTATTCTCCTCTGTTATTGGTAATGGTGAGAGGTTAGCATGTTTTGTTGTAGTCTCTGTTATTGGTAATGGTGCGAGATTAGCATGTTTTGTTGTAGCCTCTGTTATTGGTAATGGTGAGAGGTTAGCATGTTTTGTTGTAGTCTCTGTTATTGGTAATGGTGCGAGATTAGCATGTTTTGTTGTAGTCTCTGTTATTGGTAATGGTGAGAGGTTAGCATGTTTTGTTGTAGCCTCTGTAACTCTCTCACTCATTATTATTCATGATTCATTCATGATCTTTCTCAATCATGGCAGTCACAGGCTTGATGTAGTCATTGTGTTCAAAGAATATGGGACCAAATACTAAAGTTTTGACTACTTTAATAAACTATAAGTGAATTGGTCAGAATACTTATGGTCAGAATACTTATGACTTCTTCAAATAGGGGGACAAGATAGTTCTTTAATTTTTCTAAACCGTGAAACAGATATGTATTAAACTATCCTCAAATAAAAGATGACATTATATACTGTCACCTCAAATTAAAATGTTGATCTTAAACCTAAAATGTTGGAAATATAGCCATATTTAAAATGTTAGCTTCAGTGTCAAAATAGATATGTTGTGGACTGTATACTCAATACAATCTAAATCTGATACCTCACTGTCTAAATAGATATGGTGTGGACTGTATACTCAATACAATCTAAATCTGATACCTCACTGTCTAAATAGATATGGTGTGGACTGTATACTCAATACAATCTAAATCTGATACCTCACTGTCTAAATAGATATGGTGTGGACTGTATACTCAATACAATCTAAATCTGATTCCTCACTGTCTAAATAGATATGTTGTGGACTGTATACTCAATACAATCTAAATCTGATACCTCACTGTCTAAATAGATATGGTGTGGACTGTATACTCAATACAATCTAAATCTGATTCCTCACTGTCTAAATAGATATGGTGTGGACTGTATACTCAATACAATCTAAATCTGATTCCTCACTGTCTAAATAGATATGTTGTGGACTGTATACTCAATACAATCTAAATCTGATACCTCACTGTCTAAATAGATATGGTGTGGACTGTATACTCAATACAATCTAAATCTGATTCCTCACTGTCTAAATAGATATGGTGTGGACTGTATACTCAGTACAATCTAAATCTGATACCTCACTGTCTGTCTTCTGACTGATTCTGCTTTTTAAACTGGTCTGGTCAGTCTACTCAAACATTTGTACTATACATGTTTATATCAGCAGGCAATACTTTAATAATTTGTAATTTATAATAATGATACATTAATTAATTAATAGATCTCAATATACTATACACTCTACTCAAATATTTGTACTCTTCAAGTAATATTATGATCATTTATAATAATGATACATTAAATTATAAATAGATATGGCAGGTTTCAGAACACTGATATATCTGAATATGTTGAAAAAATATACTGCCACTATTTTCACCACCAAAGAATATCAGTGTGATTTTAATATGATTTGACTCTTTGCAGGCTGTCAGGCTGTCTAGTCACAGAGGAAGGCTGTGCTTCTCTGGTCTCAGCTCTGAGGTCAAACCCCTCACACCTGAGAGAGCTGGACCTGAGCTACAATCACCCAGGAGACTCAGGAGTCAGACTGCTCTCTGCTGGACTGGAGGATCCACACTGCAGACTGGAGAAACTCAAGTATGTAGAGGGTTTATGTCAATGTTCATATCAGACATGTATGACTCATCAGGCTAGTTAAGACAAACATTCTTACGACCACTTGGACAAAGTTATGTGCTGTGTGTGTGTGTGTGTGTGTGTGTGTGTGTGTGTGTGTGTGTGTGTGTGTGTGTGTTTGTGTGTGTGAGTTCAGTGTGTTCGTGTCCAGTGTGTGTATGTCCAGTGTAAATCTCTCAATGACACACAAACACACACTCTGGACACACACATTCTGGACACACACTGGATTCACACACTGGACAAACACAGGACACACACAAACACTCCCATGTGTGTATGTGTGTGTGTGTGAGAGTTCAGGTGTATCCCTCAATTACTGTCTGTTCTTCTGCTTACCGCTACAGTGTGGAACATGGTGGAGAGAACAGAATGAAACCTGGGCTTAGAAAATGTGAGTGTTGACTGCTGTGAAGAATATGACTAAGAATAAGTCTTAATTCAAGTTAAGTCAAAGTCAAAGACCACCATCATTACTGACTTGGTCATATTAAATATCAGCTGTAGTTCTACAGAAGCAGAAATCAGTGAAACCAAAGTTTACAAAGAGTTGATTTCACAGTGTGTGTGTGTGTGTGTGTGTGTGTGTGTGTGTGTGTGTGTGTGTGTGTGTGTGTGTGTGTGTGTGTGTGTGTGTGATTAATGGGAATCAGTGTGTTTTATATTACCATACAGTATAACATTTGATCATTCTCCTTTTGATACCTAGAAACATCTACATTAAATGAATTAGTGAAAAGTGAGTTAACATTCTAATGTGAATGATGATGATTTCTAATATTGTGTCTGGTTTCATCCATCAGATGTCTGTGATCTCACACTGGATCTAAACACAGTAAACAGACTCCTCTCTCTGTCTGAGGAGAACAGAAAGGTGACATGTAGGAGAGAGAAGCAGCCGTATCCTGATCACTCAGAGAGATTTGAGGACTGGAAACAGGTGCTGTGTAGAGAGGGTCTGACTGGGTGCTGTTACTGGGAGGTAGAGTGGAGTGGGGGGGCTGGAATAGGAGTGACATATAAAGGAATCAACAGGAGAGGAGGGGGTGATGACTGTTGGCTTGGAAGCAATGACAAGTCCTGGAGTCTGTCCTGCTATGACACCTGCTACAGAGCCTGGCACAATAATAATCTCACTACCATAGACGTCCACCCCTCCAGCTCCCACAGAGTAGGAGTGTATCTGGACTGGCCAGCCGGAACTCTGTCCTTCTTTAGAGCCTCCTCTGACACACTGACCCACCTGATCACATTCCCCTCCACATTCACTGAGCCCCTCTATCCAGGGTTTAGGGTTGATGATGTTGACTCCTCAGTGTCCCTGTAAATATTAACCTGACACACACACTGAACACACACACACTGAACACACTAAAAACACACACACACACACACACACACACACACACACACACACACACCCTGAACACTCACACATACACTGGACACAAACAAACACTGACATACACACATACGAACACATACTGACATACACACATACGAACACACACACACACTGGACACACACACACACACACTGGACACACACACACACGCACACACACTGGACACACACGCACACACACTGGACACATACACCCACGTCTACTTCACTGTGTTATAATGGACCTCATGTTTGTTATGTCACCTCTGTAACCAGGTATCAAACATACTGACCTTTCTGACCCTGTCCCATGGCCCTACTTCACTGTGTTATAATGGACCTCATGCTTGTTATGTCACCTCTGTAACCAGGTATCAAACATACTGACCTTTCTGACCCTGTCCCATGGCCCTACTTCACTGTGTTATGATGGACCTCATGCTTGTTATGTCACCTCTGTAACCAGGTATCAAACATACTGACATTTCTGACCCTGTCCCATGGCCCTACTTCACTGTGTTATAATGACCTTTCTGACCCTGTCCCATGGCCCTACTTCACTGTGTTATAATGACCTTTCTGACCCTGTCCCATGGCCCTACTTCACTGTGTTATAAGGGACCTTATGCTTGTTATGTCACCTCTGTAACCAGGCATCAAACATACTGACCTTTCTGACCCTGTCCCATGGCCCTACTTCACTGTGTTATAATGACCTTTCTGACCCTGTCCCATGGCCCTACTTCACTGTGTTATAATGACCTTTCTGACCCTGTCCCATGGCCCTACTTCACTGTGTTATAAGGGACCTTATGCTTGTTATGTCACCTCTGTAACCAGGTATCAAACATACTGACCTTTCTGACCCTGTCCCATGGTCCTACATTCTAGAACTGAACATTTAACGTCCTCTGGGTTTTGTTTACTGTCCATTTCATACTCATTTATTGATGTATTGTTGTGTATTGGGGTTGTGGCGCAGAGCATCATGGGGGTTTGTATGTGTTGAGATGATCACGTTCCAGATAAATGGTTGAACTGATTCCTGTCTCCCGTCTCATCATTATTGAATTGTTATACAGACATGGTTATGAAACCTACATAACATAACAAAAGATTGGTGATGAGTCTGAACCTACAGGAACGATTCTGCCTGGAAGAAGTTGGTTTTTACAACTGTTTATAATGGTTATTTTCTGTGGTAATGTTAACACAGAGTATTACTAGCAGAGGCAAGTGCAGAGTTGAGCTAACAGAGAGAGTTAACATCATCATGGAGGGCAGTGGAGCTAACAGAGAGAGTTAACATCATCATGGAGGGAAGTGGAGCTAACAGAGAGAGTTAACATCATCATGGAGGGAAGTGGAGCTAACAGAGAGAGTTAACATCATCATGGAGGGAAGTGGAGCTAACAGAGAGAGTTAACATCATCATGGAGGGAAGTGGAGCTAACAGAGAGAGTTAACATCATCATGGAGGGAAGTGGAGCTAACAGAGAGAGTTAACATCATCATGGAGGAAGTGGAGCTAACAGAGAGAGTTAACATCATCATGGAGGGAAGTGGAGCTAACAGAGAGAGGTAACATCATAATGGAGGGAAGTGGAGCTAACAGAGAGAGTTAACATCATCATGAAGGGAAGTGGAGCTAACAGAGAGAGTTAACAACATCATCATGGAGGGAAGTGGAGCTAACAGAGAGAGTTAACATCATCATGAAGGGAAGTGGAGCTAACAGAGAGAGTTAACATCATCATGGAGGGAAGTGGAGCTAACAGAGAGAGTTAACATCATCATGAAGGGAAGTGGAGCTAACAGAGAGAGTTAACATCATCATGGAGGGAAGTGGAGCTAACAGAGAGAGTTAACATCATCATGGAGGGAAGTGGAGCTAACAGAGAGAGTTAACATCATGGAGGGAAGTGGAAATAACAGAGAGAGTTAACATCATCATGGAGGGAAGTGGAGCTAACAGAGAGAGTTAACATCATCATGGAGGGAAGTGCATAGTGGAGCTAACAGAGAGAGTTAACGTCATCATGGAGGGAAGTGGAGCTAACAGAGAGAGTTAACATCATCATGGAGGGAGGTGGAGCTAACAGAGAGAGTTAACATCATCATGGAGGGAAGTTGAGCTAACAGAGAGAGTTAACATCGTCATGGAGGAAAGTGGAGCTAACAGAGAGAGTTAACATCATCATGAATGGAAGTGGAGCTAACAGAGAGAGTTAACATCATCATGAAGGGAAGTGGAGCTAACAGAGAGAGTTAACATCATCATGGAGGGAAGTTGAGCTAACAGAGAGAGTTAACATCGTCATGAAGGGAAGTGGAGCTAACAGAGAGAGTTAACATCATCATGGAGGGAAGTGGAGCTAACAGAGAGAGTTAACATCGTCATGGAGGGAAGTGGAGCTAATAGAGAGAGTTAACATCATCATGGAGGGAAGTGGAGCTAACAGAGAGAGTTAACATCATCATGGAGGGAAGTGGAGCTAACAGAGAGAGTTACCATCATCATGGAGGGAAGTGGAGCTAACAGAGAGAGTTAACATCGTCATGGAGGGAAGTGGAGCTAACAGAGAGAGTTAACATCATCATGGAGGGAAATGGAGCTAACAGAGAGAGTTAACATCATCATGAAGGGAAGTGGAGCTAACAGAGAGAGTTAACATCATCATGGAGGGAAGTGGAGCTAACAGAGAGAGTTAACATCATCATTGAGGGAAGTGGAGCTAACAGAGAGAGTTAACATCATCATGGAGGGAAGTGGAGCTAACAGAGAGAGTTAACATCATCATGAAATGAAGTGGAGCTAACAGAGAGAGTTAACATCGTCATGAAGGGAAGTGGAGCTAACAGAGAGAGTTAACATCATCATGGAGGGAAGTGGAGCTAACAGAGAGAGTTAACATCATCATGGAGGGAAGTGGAGCTAACAGAGAGAGTTAACATCATCATGGAGGGAAGTGCATAGTGGAGCTAACAGAGAGAGTTAACATCATCATGGAGGGAAGTGGAGCTAACAGAGAGAGTTAACATCATCATGAAGGGAAGTGGAGCTAACAGAGAGAGTTAACATCATCATGGAGGGAAGTGGAGCTAACATCATCATGGAGGGAAGTGGAGCTAACAGAGAGAGTTAACATCATCATGGAGGGAAGTGGAGCTAACAGAGAGAGTTAACATCATCATGGAGGGAAGTGGAGCTAACAGAGAGAGTTAACATCATCATGGAGGGAAGTGGAGCTAACAGAGAGAGTTAACATCATCATGAAGGGAAGTGGAGCTAACAGAGAGAGTTAACATCATCATGGAGGGAAGTGCATAGTGGAGCTAACAGAGAGAGTTAACATCATCATGGAGGGAAGTGGAGCTAACAGAGAGAGTTAACATCATCATGGAGGGAAGTGGAGCTAACAGAGAGAGTTAACATCATCATGGAGGGAAGTGGAGCTAACAGAGAGAGTTAACATCATCATGGAGGGAAGTGGAGCTAACAGAGAGAGTTAACATCATCATGGAGGGAAGTGGAGCTAACAGAGAGAGTTAACATCATCGTGGAGGGAAGTGGAGCTAACAGAGAGAGTTAACATCATCATGGAGGGAAGTGGAGCTAACAGAGAGAGTTAACATCATCATGGAGGGAAGTGGAGCTAACAGAGAGAGTTAACATCGTCATGAAGGGAAGTGGAGCTAACAGAGAGAGTTAACATCATCATGGAGGGAAGTGGAGCTAACAGAGAGAGTTAACATCATCATGGAGGGAAGTGGAGCTAACAGAGAGAGTTAACATCATCATGGAGGGAAGTGGAGCTAACAGAGAGAGTTAACATCATCATGGAGGGAAGTGGAGCAAACAGAGAGAGTTAACATCGTCATGAAGGGAAGTGGAGCTAACAGAGAGAGTTAACATCATCATGGAGGGAAGTGGAGCTAACAGAGAGAGTTAACATGATCATGGAGGGAAGTGGAGCTAACAGAGAGAGTTAACATCATCATGGAGGGAAGTGGAGCTAACAGAGAGAGTTAACATCATCATGAAGGGAAGTGGAGCTAACAGAGAGAGTTAACATCATCATGGAGGGAAGTGGAGCTAACAGAGAGAGTTAACATCAACATGAAGGGAAGTGGAGCTAACAGAGAGAGTTAACATCATCATGAAGGGAAGTGGAGCTAACAGAGAGAGTTAACATCATCATGGAGGGAAGTACATAGTGGAGCTAACAGAGAGAGTTAACATCATCATGGAGGGAAGTGGAGCTAACAGAGAGAGTTAACATCATCATGGAGGGAAGTGGAGCTAACAGAGAGAGTTAACATCATCATGGAGGGAAGTGGAGCTAACAGAGAGAGTTAACATCATCATGGAGGGAAGTGGAGCTAACAGAGAGAGTTAACATCATCATGGAGGGAAGTGGAGCTAACAGAGAGAGTTAACATCATCATGGAGGGAAGTGGAGGTAACAGAGAGAGTTAACATCATCATGGAGGGAAGTGGAGCTAACAGAGAGAGTTAACATCATCATGGAGGGAAGTGGAGCTAACAGAGAGAGTTAACATCATCTTGGAGGGAAGTGGAGCTAACAGAGAGAGTTAACATCATCATGGAGGGAAGTGGAGCTAACAGAGAGAGTTAACATCATCATGGAGGGAAGTGGAGCTAACAGAGGGAGTTAACATCATCATGGAGGGAAGTTGAGCTAACAGAGAGAGTTAACATCGTCATGAAGGGAAGTGGAGCTAACAGAGAGAGTTAACATCATCATGGAGGGAAGTGGAGCTAACAGAGAGAGTTAACATCGTCATGGAGGGAAGTGGAGCTAATAGAGAGAGTTAACATCATCATGGAGGGAAGTGGAGCTAACAGAGAGAGTTAACATCATCATGGAGGGAAGTGGAGCTAACAGAGAGAGTTACCATCATCATGGAGGGAAGTGGAGCTAACATAGAGAGTTAACATCGTCATGGAGGGAAGTGGAGCTAACAGAGAGAGTTAACATCATCATGGAGGGAAATGGAGCTAACAGAGAGAGTTAACATCATCATGAAGGGAAGTGGAGCTAACAGAGAGAGTTAACATCATCATGGAGGGAAGTGGAGCTAACAGAGAGAGTTAACATCATCATTGAGGGAAGTGGAGCTAACAGAGAGAGTTAACATCATCATGGAGGGAAGTGGAGCTAACAGAGAGAGTTAACATCATCATGAAATGAAGTGGAGCTAACAGAGAGAGTTAACATCGTCATGAAGGGAAGTGGAGCTAACAGAGAGAGTTAACATCATCATGGAGGGAAGTGGAGCTAACAGAGAGAGTTAACATCATCATGGAGGGAAGTGGAGCTAACAGAGAGAGTTAACATCATCATGGAGGGAAGTGCATAGTGGAGCTAACAGAGAGAGTTAACATCATCATGGAGGGAAGTGGAGCTAACAGAGAGAGTTAACATCATCATGAAGGGAAGTGGAGCTAACAGAGAGAGTTAACATCATCATGGAGGGAAGTGGAGCTAACATCATCATGGAGGGAAGTGGAGCTAACAGAGAGAGTTAACATCATCATGGAGGGAAGTGGAGCTAACAGAGAGAGTTAACATCATCATGGAGGGAAGTGGAGCTAACAGAGAGAGTTAACATCATCATGGAGGGAAGTGGAGCTAACAGAGAGAGTTAACATCATCATGAAGGGAAGTGGAGCTAACAGAGAGAGTTAACATCATCATGGAGGGAAGTGCATAGTGGAGCTAACAGAGAGAGTTAACATCATCATGGAGGGAAGTGGAGCTAACAGAGAGAGTTAACATCATCATGGAGGGAAGTGGAGCTAACAGAGAGAGTTAACATCATCATGGAGGGAAGTGGAGCTAACAGAGAGAGTTAACATCATCATGGAGGGAAGTGGAGCTAACAGAGAGAGTTAACATCATCATGGAGGGAAGTGGAGCTAACAGAGAGAGTTAACATCATCGTGGAGGGAAGTGGAGCTAACAGAGAGAGTTAACATCATCATGGAGGGAAGTGGAGCTAACAGAGAGAGTTAACATCATCATGGAGGGAAGTGGAGCTAACAGAGAGAGTTAACATCGTCATGAAGGGAAGTGGAGCTAACAGAGAGAGTTAACATCATCATGGAGGGAAGTGGAGCTAACAGAGAGAGTTAACATCATCATGGAGGGAAGTGGAGCTAACAGAGAGAGTTAACATCATCATGGAGGGAAGTGGAGCTAACAGAGAGAGTTAACATCATCATGGAGGGAAGTGGAGCAAACAGAGAGAGTTAACATCGTCATGAAGGGAAGTGGAGCTAACAGAGAGAGTTAACATCATCATGGAGGGAAGTGGAGCTAACAGAGAGAGTTAACATGATCATGGAGGGAAGTGGAGCTAACAGAGAGAGTTAACATCATCATGGAGGGAAGTGGAGCTAACAGAGAGAGTTAACATCATCATGAAGGGAAGTGGAGCTAACAGAGAGAGTTAACATCATCATGGAGGGAAGTGGAGCTAACAGAGAGAGTTAACATCAACATGAAGGGAAGTGGAGCTAACAGAGAGAGTTAACATCATCATGAAGGGAAGTGGAGCTAACAGAGAGAGTTAACATCATCATGGAGGGAAGTACATAGTGGAGCTAACAGAGAGAGTTAACATCATCATGGAGGGAAGTGGAGCTAACAGAGAGAGTTAACATCATCATGGAGGGAAGTGGAGCTAACAGAGAGAGTTAACATCATCATGGAGGGAAGTGGAGCTAACAGAGAGAGTTAACATCATCATGGAGGGAAGTGGAGCTAACAGAGAGAGTTAACATCATCATGGAGGGAAGTGGAGCTAACAGAGAGAGTTAACATCATCATGGAGGGAAGTGGAGGTAACAGAGAGAGTTAACATCATCATGGAGGGAAGTGGAGCTAACAGAGAGAGTTAACATCATCATGGAGGGAAGTGGAGCTAACAGAGAGAGTTAACATCATCTTGGAGGGAAGTGGAGCTAACAGAGAGAGTTAACATCATCATGGAGGGAAGTGGAGCTAACAGAGAGAGTTAACATCATCATGGAGGGAAGTGGAGCTAACAGAGGGAGTTAACATCATCATGAAGGGAAGTGGAGCTAACAGAGAGAGTTAACATCATCATGGAGGGAAGTGGAGCAAACAGAGAGAGTTAACATCATCATGGAGGGAAGTGGAGCTAACAGAGAGAGTTAACATCATCATGGAGGGAAGTGGAGCTAACAGAGAGAGTTAACATCATCATGGAGGGAAGTGGAGCTAACAGAGAGAGTTAACATCATCTTGGAGGGAAGTGGAGCTAACAGAGAGAGTTAACATCATCATGAAGGGAAGTGGAGCTAACAGAGAGAGTTAACATCATCATGGAGGGAAGTGGAGCTAACAGAGAGAGTTAACATCATCATGGAGGGAAGTGGAGCTAACAGAGAGAGTTAACATCATCATGGAGGGAAGTGGAGCTAACAGAGAGAGTTAACATCATCATGGAGGGAAGTGGAGCTAACAGAGAGAGTTAACATCATCATGAAGGGAAGTGGAGCTAACAGAGAGAGTTAACATCATCATGGAGGGAAGTGGAGCTAACAGAGAGAGTTAACATCATCATGGAGGGAAGTGGAGCTAACAGAGGGAGTTTACATCATCATGAAGGGAAGTGGAGCTAACAGAGAGAGTTAACATCATCATGGAGGGCAGAAAAGGATTCGAGACGGATGTCGGAGCGGGAAAACAATTTGATTAAAAAGGCAGGAATATACAGTGATTAAAAGAAAGGACATTTATTCAACAGTGAAGACGAATGTCACGCTCTGACCTTATATTTTGGTTAGGTCAGGGTGTGACGAGGGTGGGTATGTTAGTTTTTGTATTGTCTAGGGTTTTTAGTATGTCAAGGGGTATTGTAAGTCTATGGTGGCCCAATTCAGAGGCAGCTGTTTATCGTTGTCTCTGATTGGGGACCATATTTAGGTGGCCATTTTGCCTATTGTATTTGTGGGTTCTTGTTCTATGTTTAGTTGCCTGTCTGCATTTCTCATATTAGCGTCATGGTTCATTTTGTAGTTTTGATAGTTTGTTCAGTTGTTCTTTCTTTAATTAAAGAAGAAAGTACGCTTCCCACGCTGCACCTTGTTCTCCTCCTGACGACGACCGTGACAACAAACTTCAGAATTAACTTCTAAATGAGCGAACTTGAGGAGTAAGTCAGTTAGCGAAGTGAATGAAGATCATGTGACTGAGGAACATTTTGCTGTGGTTGAGGACAATACTGAAGTGAATGAAGATCACGTGACTGAGGAACATATTGCTGTGGTTGAGGACAATACTGAAGTGAATGAGATCACGTGACTGAGGAACATATTGCTGTGGTTGAGGACAATACTGAAGTGAATGAAGATCACGTGACTGAGGAACATATTGCCGTGGTTGAGGACAATACTGAAGTGAATGAGATCACGTGACTGAGGAACATATTGCTGTGGTTGAGGACAATACTGAAGTGAATGAAGATCACGTGACTGAGGAACATATTGCCGTGGTTGAGGACAATACTGAAGTGAATGAGATCACGTGACTGAGGAACATATTGCTGTGGTTGAGGACAATACTGAAGTGAATGAAGATCATGTGACTGAGGAACATATTGCTGTGGTTGAGGACAATACTGAAGTGAATGAGATCACGTGACTGAGGAACATATTGCTGTGGTTGAGGACAATACTGAAGTGAATGAAGATCACGTGACTGAGGAACATATTGCTGTGGTTGAGGACAATACTGAAGTGAATGAAGTTCACGTGACTGAGGAACATATTGCTGTGGTTGAGGACAATACTGAAGTGAATGAGATCACGTGACTGAGGAACATATTGCTGTGGTTGAGGACAATACTGAAGTGAATGAAGATCACGTGACTGAGGAACATATTGCTGTGGTTGAGGACAATACTGAAGTGAATGAGATCATGTGACTGAGGAACATATTGCTGTGGTTGAGGACAATACTGAAGTGAATGAAGATCACGTGACTGAGGAACATATTGCTGTGGTTGAGGACAATACTGAAGTGAATGAAGTTCACGTGACTGAGGAACATATTGCTGTGGTTGAGGACAATCCACAAAGCAACCAAACACACGATCAAACATATCATCATTACCTTTTTTTGCATGTAATTTTTTGGGTTTTAAATATTAATTTATTGACTTTAGTTTCTTAATTATATAGTTATCTTGTTTGTATACTTGTTGGTATTTAGATGACCAGAACCTTTATAATAATCACCATAGTTACTTCACCAGCACTAATTATACTAGTTGACTGCACCTTGAACGGACACAGTAGGCTACTGACACACTGCACAGTGGAATGGACACAGTAGGCTACTGACATTCTGCACAGTGGTCGGGGATGGACACAGTAGGCTACTGACATTCTGCACAGTGGTCGGGGATGGACACAGTAGGCTACTGACACACTACACAGTGGTCGGGAATGAACACAGTAGACTACTGACACACTGCACAGTGGTCGGGGATGGACACAGTAGACTACTGACACACTGCACAGTGGTCGGGAATGAACACAGTAGACTACTGACACACTGCACAGTGGTCGGGGATGGACACAGTAGACTACTGACACACTGCACAGTGGTCGGGGATGGACACAGTAGACTACTGACACACTGCACAGTGGTCGGGGATGGACACAGTAGACTACTGACACACTGCACAGTGGTCGGGGATGGACACAGTAGACTACTGACACACTGCACAGTGGTCGGGGATGGACACAGTAGACTACTGACACACTGCACAGTGGTCGGGGATGGACACAGTAGGCAACTGACACACTCCAGGGTGCTCGGTAATGGACACAGTAGGCTACTGACACACTCCACAGTGGAACGGACACAGTAGACTACTGACACACTGCACAGTGGTCGTAATGGACACAGTAGGCTACTGACACACTGCACAGTGGTCGGGAACGGACACATGTTGACACAGACCCTTCTGGTGTCCTGCATAACTACCAGGTCCATAGGGAATGGGTATGGGGAACAGACACACGTTGACCCAGACCCTTCTGGTGTCCTGTATAACTACCAGGTCCATAGGGAATGGGTATGGGGAACAGACACACATTGATCCAAACCCTTCTGGTGTCTTGTATAACTACTACCAGTTAGCAAGTGGAACATGTCAGCATTTACTAGTTCTGACCAGCAGGGGAACTCAGCATGACTCAAGGTCCTTAGGGAATGGGTAGGGGAACAGACACATATTGTTCTGACCAGCAGGGGAACTCAGCATGACTCAAGGTCCTTAGGGAATGGGTAGGGGACCAGACACACATTGTTCTGACCAGCAGGTGAACTCAGCATGACTCAAGGTCCTTAGGGAATGGGTAGGGGAACAGACACACATTGTTCTGACCAGCAGGTGAACTCAGCATGACTCAAGGTCCTTAGGGAATGGGTAGGGGAGCAGACACACATTGTTCTGACCAGCAGGTGAACTCAGCATGACTCCTTAGGGAATGGGTAGGGGAGCTGGACTGTAATGATGTTGATGGTGGCTACACTCCCTCTATGATGAATCACTGTACTGTAAACCTTTTACTTCAAATCAAATTAAAATCAGAAATAATTAAATAATAAGAAATAAATGTGGGACACAAAAATTCACAAAATCTGCTACAAACCTTCAGCATGTTATTACAGGAATTGAGTGTTGATAAGGCTTAGGCCCAATCGACCACATACTCCTTATAGTTTATACCACCATCAACAACAAAGAAACAGACCAATCTGGAGTTTTTCTACAATCTGGCAACACTCAAGATGTGAGACCCATCTCCGATGTAGTCTGGTAGAAAATGACCTATTTGATTAACCATATTGGGATAACACGTTTGATTGTTGATAGTAATGTGGGACACAAACAAAGGCAGTGTAGAACATCATTCTCCATCATGCATTGCTTCAACTTTCAAATGATTGTTCTGAAGTTTGCTGAAAGTTTCCTATATATGAAGTTGCACAGAAACATGTATTTTCCCTCAAATTAAGTTGCACAAAAACGCACTAAATCTGCTGCAAGTTTGCAAGCTACCGTAGGTCTGGTTTGGGACTTAGAGACAGCAGCTATGTCCCAGTCTTTCCCTTTAAAGGGTTAAGGCTAGGGTTTAGGGTAGGGGTTAATGTTAGGGTTTAGGGTAGGGGTTAATGTTAGGGTTTAGGGTAGGGGTTAAAGTTAGGGCTTAGGGTAGGGGTTACAGTTAGGGCTTAGGATAGGGGTTAAAGTTAGGGTTTAGGATAGGGGTTAAAGTTAGGGTTTAGGGTAGGGGTTAAAGTTAGGGTTTAGGGTAAGGGTTAATGTTGGGGTTTAGGGTGGTGGTTAATGTTAGGGTTTAGGGTAGGGGTTAATGTTAGGGTTTAGGGTAGGGGTTAATGTTAGGGTAGGGATTCATGTTAGGGTAGGGGTTAGGGTTAGGGTTTAGGGTAGGGGTTAATGTTAGGGTAGGGGGTAAGGTTAGGGTTTAGGGTAGGGGTTCATGTTAAAGTAGAGGTTAATGTTAGGGCAGGGGTTAAGTTAAGGGTTAACGGTAGGGTTTAGGGTAGGGATGTCCCAAGGATCCCAGATAGCACTATCTGAGAGCCACCCCTTAAAGCGTCAATCAGCAGCAGAAACAAAGTGGTAGCCCTGCCCCTAATTCAGTAAACCGCTGAGGGATGAACCCCGGCCCTAATTCAGTAAACAGATGAGGGATGAACCCCGCCCCTAATTCAGTAAACACTTGAGGGATGAACCCCGCCCCTAATTCAGTAAACAGATGAGGGATGAGCCCCGCCCCTAATTCAGTAAACAGCTGAGGGATGAGCCCCGCCCCTAATTCAGTAAACAGCTGAGGGATGAGCCCCGCCCCTAATTCAGTAAACAGCTGAGGGATGAGCCCTGCCCCTAATTCAGTAAACAGATGAGGGATGAGCCCCGCCCCTAATTCAGTAAACAGCTGAAGGGTGAGCCCCGCCCCTAATTCAGTAAACAGCTGAGGGATGAGCCCCGCCCCTAATTCAGTAAACAGCTGAGGGATGAGCCCTGCCCCTAATTCAGTAAACGGCTGAGGGATGAGCCCTGCCCCTAATTCAGTAAACAGATGAGGGATGAGCCCCGCCCCTAATTCAGTAAACAGCTGAGGGATGATCCTCTCAAATTCAAAGACAGCTAATGATACAAGGATTGACCGTCCATGATATAAAGAATATAGTTTAACCATGTTTTCAGGCTATATAGTGTTTGATTACATTTTCCTTGGTTACAAACATTGAAGTAAAACAAGCATATATTTTGTGTTCTGATTGGATATGACAGTTGAACTAAGCTCATGATGCATTTATGAGTTAATTCTTCAAGAATCAATTGGCACATTTCATTAATGGATGTCGCAACTGCTGAATGCCACTTTAACCTCTCTGGGATATGTGGGACGGTAGCTGTAAGAGGTTTAATGCCTGGTTAATGGAAATGCTTTCCCCTCTTTATCCTGATGTTAATGCCTGGTTAATGAAATGCTTTCCCCTCTTTATCCTGATGTTAATGCCTGGTTAATGGAAATGCTTTCCCCTCTTTATCCTGATGTTAATGCCTGGTTAATGAAATGCTTTCCCCTCTTTATCCTGATGTTAATGCCTGGTTAATGGAAATGCTTTCCCCTCCTTATCCTGATGTTAATGCCTGGTTAATGGACATGGTTTCCCCTCTTTATCCTCATGTTAATGCCTGGTTAATGGACATGGTTTCCCCTCTTTATCCTGATGTTAATGCCTGGTTAATGGAAATGCTTTCCTCTCTTTATCCTGATGATAATGCCTGGTTAATGGAAATGCTTGTAAGTAATTTTCTATTATGTTGAGACTTAGTCTCAAAAGGGAGGAAATACCATGAAATATTACATAATTAGTCATGCTAGCCCGTGTTTTACTGTTTAAAGAATTGCCTCTTGCTATATGCCACTGTTTTTCTAATCTGATAACAACTTGTCTTTGTGGGACTGAGTCATAAAACTGGGCCTATAGCTAAGGTCCACTTGGGTGCGGCCGCAACATGTGACATCCTGTGGGTTTACTATCTACAGATGTATGGAAACTTGCAGAAAAGAGCACATTATAGTGCTTGTTGTTGTGAATGCAGTTAGACGCTTGAGCTCTCAGGCTATCAACCTCGTGCACCCTAAAGTCCGCACAGACAACTAATTTCCTTTTACACACTAACTGCCGACTGCCACATACAGTGCCTTGCGAAAGTATTCGGCCCCCTTGAACTTTGCGACCTTTTGCCACATTTCAGGCTTCAAACATAAAGATATAAAACTGTATTTTTTTGTGAAGAATCAACAACAAGTGGGACACAATCATGAAGTGGAACGACATTTATTGGATATTTCAAAATGTTTTAACAAATCAAAAACTGAAAAATTGGGCGTGCAAAATTATTCAGCCCCCTTAAGTTAATACTTTGTAGCGCCATCTTTTGCTGCGATTACAGCTGTAAGTCGCTTGGGGTATGTCTCTATCAGTTTTGCACATCGAGAGACTGAAATTTTTTCCCCATCCTCCTTGCAAAACTGCTCGAGCTCAGTGAGGTTGGATGGAGAGCATTTGTGAACAGCAGTTTTCAGTTCTTTCCACAGATTCTCGATTGGATTCAGGTCTGGACTTTGACTTGGCCATTCTAACACCTGGATAAGTTTATTTTTGAACCATTCCATTGTAGATTTTGCTTTATGTTTTGGATCATTGTCTTGTTGGAAGACAAATCTCCGTCCCAGTCTCAGGTCTTTTGCAGACTCCATCAGGTTTTCTTCCAGAATGGTCCTGTATTTGGCTCCATCCATCTTCCCATCAATCAATAACCATCTTCCCTCTCCCTGCTGAAGAAAAGCAGGCCCAAACCATGATGCTGCCACCACCATGTTTGACAGTGGGGATGGTGTGTTCAGCTGTGCTGCTTTTACGCCAAACATAACGTTTTGCATTGTTGCCAAAAAGTTCAATTTTGGTTTCATCTGACCAGAGCACCTTCTTCCACATGTTTGGTGGGTCTCCCAGGTGGCTTGTGGCAAACTTTAAACAACACTTTTTATGGATATCTTTAAGAAATGGCTTTCTTCTTGCTACTCTTCCATAAAGGCCAGATTTGTGCAATATACAACTGATTGTTGTCCTATGGACAGAGTCTCCCATCTCAGCTGTAGATCTCTGCAGTTCATCCAGAGTGATCATGGGCCTCTTGGCTGCATCTCTGATCAGTCTTCTCCTTGTATGAGCTGAAAGTTTAGAGGGACGGCCAGGTCTTGGAAGATTTGCAGTGGTCTGATACACGTTCCATTTCAATATTATCGCTTGCACAGTGCTCCTTGGGATGTTTAAAGCTTGGGAAATATTTTTGTATCCAAATCCGGCTTTAAACTTCTTCACAACAGTATCTCGGACCTGCCTGGTGTGTTCCTTGTTCTTCATGATGCTCTCTGCGCTTTTAACGGACCTCTGAGACTATCACAGTGCAGGTGCATTTATACGGAGACTTGATTACACACAGGTGGATTGTATTTATCATCATTAGTCATTTAGGTCAACATTGGATCATTCAGAGATCCTCACTGAACTTCTGGAGAGAGTTTGCTGCACTGAAAGTAAAGGGGCTGAATAATATTGCACGCCCAATTTTTCAGTTTTTGATTTGTTATAAAAGTTTGAAATATCCAATAAATGTCGTTCCACTTCATGATTGTGTCCCACTTGTTGTTGATTCTTCACAAAAAAATAGTTTTATATCTTTATGTTTGAAGCCTGAAATGTGGCAAAAGGTCGCAAAGTTCAAGGGGGCCGAATACTTTCGCAAGGCACTGTATACAAAAGGATGTGCTTCTCTATAAAAGCTTTGAACCAGCACTGTTTGTTGAGCTTTTCAACTATGCACTTTTGAGTGGGTATTTTGTTGCAAGTGTTGATTGAAACAATCTGCCGTCTCTTCCTTTGATTAGATGTTCCACAACACGTTGCATCAACCAAGGGTTCCATGCTGCGTCTTGGACTGTGCAGTCAGGCACCAGATTGTTATAACATATGATGTGGTAAGCTGATACGTAAAACGCCTATCCAGGTGTTGGATGATCTGGCAGGAGTCAGCCACGTCTGAGCAGAGGAACTGGCCCAACCTGTTACTGATGCTGCGTTCATAACAAGTAGGAAGCTCAGATAATACCACTTGTAAACTGGGAGCAACGAGTTGTGTGCTTTCATGTGTTTTGAACTAGTTGAGAACACTGATTGGCTAATGGAAAACAAGCTGCATCAACCATCACCTGAAGGTACAGCTGTCATGCTGCTTAACACATTATAGTGTTCAACAACCATCACCTGAAGGTACAGCTGTCATGCTGCTTAACACATTATAGTGTTCAACAACCATCACCTGAAGGTACAGCTGTCATGCTGCTTAACACATTATAGTGTTCAACAACCATCACCTGAAGGTACAGCTGTCATGCTGCTTAACACATTATAGTGTTCAACAACCATCACCTGAAGGTACAGCTGTCATGCTGCTTAACACATTATAGTGTTCAACAACCATCACCTGAAGGTACAGCTGTCATGCTGCTTAACACATTATAGTGTTCAACAACCATCACCTGAAGGTACAGCTGTCATGCTGCTAAACACATTATAGTGTTCAACAACCATCACCTGAAGGTACAGCTGTCATGCTGCTAAACACATTATAGTGTTCAACAACCATCACCTGAAGGTACAGCTGTCATGCTGCTTAACACATTATAGTGTTCAACAACCATCACCTGAAGGTACAGCTGTCATGCTGCTTAACACATTATAGTGTTCAACAACCATCACCTGAAGGTACAGCTGTCATGCTGCTTAACACATTATAGTGTTTAACAACCATCACCTGAAGGTACAGCTGTCATGCTGCTTAACACATTATAGTGTTCAACAACCATCACCTGAAGGTACAGCTGTCATGCTGCTTAACACATTATAGTGTTCAACAACCATCACCTGAAGGTACAGCTGTCATGCTGCTTAACACATTATAGTGTTCAACAACCATCACCTGAAGGTACAGCTGTCATGCTGCTTAACACATTATAGTGTTCAACAACCATCACCTGAAGGTACAGCTGTCATGCTGCTAAATAACACATTATAGTGTTCAACAACCATCACCTGAAGGTACAGCTGTCATGCTGCTAAATAACACATTATAGTGTTCAACAACCATCACCTGAAGGTACAGCTGTCATGCTGCTTAACACATTATAGTGTTCAACAACCATCACCTGAAGGTACAGCTGTCATGCTGCTTAACACATTATAGTGTTCAACAACCATCACCTGAAGGTACAGCTGTCATGCTGCTTAACACATTATAGTGTTCAACAACCATCACCTGAAGGAACAGCTGTCATGCTGCTTAACACATTATAGTGTTCAACAACCATCACCTGAAGGTACAGCTGTCATGCTGCTTAACACATTATAGTGTTCAACAACCATCACCTGAAGGTACAGCTGTCATGCTGCTTAACACATTATAGTATTCAACAACCATCACCTGAAGGTACAGCTGTCATGCTGCTTAACACATTATAGTGTTCAACAACCATCACCTGAAGGTACAGCTGTCATGCTGCTAAATAACACATTATAGTGTTCATCAACCATCACCTGAAGGTACAGCTGTCATGCTGCTTAACACATTATAGTGTTCAACAACCATCACCTGAAGGTACAGCTGTCATGCTGCTTAACACATTATAGTGTTCAACAACCATCACCTGAAGGTACAGCTGTCATGCTGCTTAACACATTATAGTGTTCAACAACCATCACCTGAAGGTACAGCTGTCATGCTGCTTAACACATTATAGTGTTCAGTTATCACCTGAAGGTACAGCTGTCATGCTGCTTAACACATTATAGTGTTTAACAACCATCACCTGAAGGTACAGCTGTCATGCTGCTTAACACATTATAGTGTTTAACAACCATCACCTGAAGGTACAGCTGTCATGCTGCTTAACACATTATAGTGTTCATCAACCATCACCTGAAGGTACAGCTGTCATGCTGCTTAACACATTATAGTGTTCAACAACCATCACCTGAAGGTACAGCTTAACACATTATAGTGTTGAACAACCATCACCTGAAGGTACAGCTGTCATGCTGCTTAACACATTATAGTGTTCAACAACCATCACCTGAAGGAACAGCTGTCATGCTGCTTAACACATTATAGTGTTCAACAACCATCACCTGAAGGTACAGCTGTCATGCTGCTTAACACATTATAGTGTTCAACAACCATCACCTGAAGGTACAGCTGTCATGCTGCTTAACACATTATAGTGTTCAACAACCATCACCTGAAGGTACAGCTGTCATGCTGCTTAACACATTATAGTGTTCAACAACCATCACCTGAAGGTACAGCTGTCATGCTGCTTAACACATTATAGTGTTTAACAACCATCACCTGAAGGTACAGCTGTCATGCTGCTTAACACATTATAGTGTTCAACAACCATCACCTGAAGGTACAGCTGTCATGCTGCTTAACACATTATAGTGTTCAACAACCATCACCTGAAGGTACAGCTGTCATGCTGCTTAACACATTATAGTGTTCAACAACCATCACCTGAAGGTACAGCTGTCATGCTGCTTAACACATTATAGTGTTCAACAACCATCACCTGAAGGTACAGCTGTCATGCTGCTTAACACATTATAGTGTTCAACAACCATCACCTGAAGGTACAGCTGTCATGCTGCTTAACACATTATAGTGTTCAACAACCATCACCTGAAGGTACAGCTGTCATGCTGCTTAACACATTATAGTGTTTAACAACCATCACCTGAAGGTACAGCTGTCATGCTGCTTAACACATTATAGTGTTCAACAACCATCACCTGAAGGTACAGCTGTCATGCTGCTTAACACATTATAGTGTTCAACAACCATCACCTGAAGGTACAGCTGTCATGCTGCTTAACACATTATAGTGTTTAACAACCATCACCTGAAGGTACAGCTGTCATGCTGTATTATAGTGTTCAACAACCATCACCTGAAGGTACAGCTGTCATGCTGCTTAACACATTATAGTGTTCAACAACCATCACCTGAAGGTACAGCTGTCATGCTGCTTAACACATTATAGTGTTCAACAACCATCACCTGAAGGTACAGCTGTCATGCTGCATTATAGTGTTCAACAACCATCACCTGAAGGTACAGCTGTCATGCTGCTTAACACATTATAGTGTTCAACAACCATCACCTGAAGGTACAGCTGTCATGCTGCTTAACACATTATAGTGTTCAACAACCATCACCTGAAGGTACAGCTGTCATGCTGCTTAACACATTATAGTGTTCAACAACCATCACCTGAAGGTACAGCTGTCATGCTGCTTAACACATTATAGTGTTCAACAACCATCACCTGAAGGTACAGCTGTCATGCTGCTTAACACATTATAGTGTTCAACAACCATCACCTGAAGGTACAGCTGTCATGCTGCTTAACACATTATAGTGTTCAACAACCATCACCTGAAGGTACAGCTGTCATGCTGCTTAACACATTATAGTGTTTAACAACCATCACCTGAAGGTACAGCTGTCATGCTGCTTAACACATTATAGTGTTCAACAACCATCACCTGAAGGTACAGCTGTCATGCTGCTTAACACATTATAGTGTTCAACAACCATCACCTGAAGGTACAGCTGTCATGCTGCTTAACACATTATAGTGTTCAACAACCATCACCTGAAGGTACAGCTGTCATGCTGCTTAACACATTATAGTGTTCATCAACCATCACCTGAAGGTACAGCTGTCATGCTGCTTAACACATTATAGTGTTCA
The DNA here is from genome assembly GCF_013265735.2 of Oncorhynchus mykiss. Classification (NCBI taxonomy): domain Eukaryota; kingdom Metazoa; phylum Chordata; class Actinopteri; order Salmoniformes; family Salmonidae; genus Oncorhynchus; species Oncorhynchus mykiss. The sequence continues at coordinate 101,409,885 of NC_048576.1, forward strand.
ACAACCATCACCTGAAGGTACAGCTGTCATGCTGCTAAATAACACATTATAGTGTTCATCAACCATCACCTGAAGGTACAGCTGTCATGCTGCTTAACACATTATAGTGTTCATCAACCATCACCTGAATGTACAGCTGTCATGCTGCTTAACACATTATAGTGTTCAACAACCATCACCTGAAGGTACAGCTGTCATGCTGCTTAACACATTATAGTGTTCAACAACCATCACCTGAAGGTACAGCTGTCATGCTGCTTAACACATTATAGTGTTCATCAACCATCACCTGAAGGTACAGCTGTCATGCTGCTAAATAACACATTATAGTGTTCATCAACCATCACCTGAAGGTGCAGCTGTCATGCTGCTAAATAACACATTATAGTGTTCATCAACCATCACCTGAAGGTACAGCTGTCATGCTGCTAAATAACACATTATAGTGTTCAACAACCATCACCTGAAGGTACAGCTGTCATGCTGCTTAACACATTATAGTGTTCATCAACCATCACCTGAAGGTACAGCTGTCATGCTGCTTAACACATTATAGTGTTCAACAACCATCACCTGAAGGTACAGCTGTCATGCTGCTTAACACATTATAGTGTTACAACAACCATCACCTGAAGGTACAGCTGTCATGCTGCTTAACACATTATAGTGTTCAACAACCATCACCTGAAGGTACAGCTGTCATGCTGCTTAACACATTATAGTGTTCAACAACCATCACCTGAAGGTACAGCTGTCATGCTGCTAAATAACACATTATAGTGTTTAACAACCATCACCTGAAGGTACAGCTGTCATGCTGCTTAACACATTATAGTGTTCATCAACCATCACCTGAAGGTACAGCTGTCATGCTGCTTAACACATTATAGTGTTTAACAACCATCACCTGAAGGTACAGCTGTCATGCTGCTTAACACATTATAGTGTTCAACAACCATCACCTGAAGGTACAGCTGTCATGCTGCTTAACACATTATAGTGTTCAACAACCATCACCTGAAGGTACAGCTGTCATGCTGCTTAACACATTATAGTGTTTAACAACCATCACCTGAAGGTACAGCTGTCATGCTGCTTAACACATTATAGTGTTTAACAACCATCACCTGAAGGTACAGCTGTCATGCTGCTTAACACATTATAGTGTTCAACAACCATCACCTGAAGGTACAGCTGTCATGCTGCTTAACACATTATAGTGTTCAGTTATCACCTGAAGGTACAGCTGTCATGCTGCTTAACACATTATAGTGTTCAACAACCATCACCTGAAGGTACAGCTGTCATGCTGCTTAACACATTATAGTGTTCAACAACCATCACCTGAAGGTACAGCTGTCATGCTGCTTAACACATTATAGTGTTCATCAACCATCACCTGAAGGTACAGCTGTCATGCTGCATTATAGTGTTCAACAACCATCACCTGAAGGTACAGCTGTCATGCTGCATTATAGTGTTCAACAACCATCACCTGAAGGTACAGCTGTCATGCTGCTTAACACATTATAGTGTTCAACAACCATCACCTGAAGGTACAGCTGTCATGCTGCTTAACACATTATAGTGTTCAACAACCATCACCTGAAGGTACAGCTGTCATGCTGCTTAACACATTATAGTGTTTAACAACCATCACCTGAAGGTACAGCTGTCATGCTGCTTAACACATTATAGTGTTCAACAACCATCACCTGAAGGTACAGCTGTCATGCTGCTTAACACATTATAGTGTTCAACAACCATCACCTGAAGGTACAGCTGTCATGCTGCTTAACACATTATAGTGTTCATCAACCATCACCTGAAGGTACAGCTGTCATGCTGCTTAACACATTATAGTGTTCAACAACCATCACCTGAAGGTACAGCTGTCATGCTGCTTAACACATTATAGTGTTCAACAACCATCACCTGAAGGTACAGCTGTCATGCTGCTTAACACATTATAGTGTTCAACAACCATCACCTGAAGGTACAGCTTAACACATTATAGTGTTCAACAACCATCACCTGAAGGTACAGCTGTCATGCTGCTTAACACATTATAGTGTTCAACAACCATCACCTGAAGGTACAGCTGTCATGCTGCTTAACACATTATAGTGTTCAACAACCATCACCTGAAGGTACAGCTGTCATGCTGCTAAACACATTATAGTGTTCATCAACCATCACCTGAAGGTACAGCTGTCATGCTGCTTAACACATTATAGTGTTCAACAACCATCACCTGAAGGTACAGCTGTCATGCTGCTTAACACATTATAGTGTTCAACAACCATCACCTGAAGGTACAGCTGTCATGCTGCTTAACACATTATAGTGTTCATCAACCATCACCTGAAGGTACAGCTGTCATGCTGCTTAATTAACACATTATAGTGTTCAACAACCATCACCTGAAGGTACAGCTGTCATGCTGCTTAATTAACACATTATAGTGTTCAACAACCATCACCTGAAGGTACAGCTGTCATGCTGCTTAACACATTATAGTATTCAACAACCATCACCTGAAGGTACAGCTGTCATGCTGCTTAACACATTATAGTGTTCAACAACCATCACCTGAAGGTACAACTGTCATGCTGCTTAACACATTATAGTGTTCAACAACCATCACCTGAAGGTACAGCTGTCATGCTGCTTAACACATTATAGTGTTCAACAACCATCACCTGAAGGTACAGCTGTCATGCTGCTTAACACATTATAGTGTTCAACAACCATCACCTGAAGGTACAGCTGTCATGCTGCTTAACACATTATAGTGTTCAGTTATCACCTGAAGGTACAGCTGTCATGCTGCTTAACACATTATAGTGTTCAACAACCATCACCTGAAGGTACAGCTGTCATGCTGCTTAACACATTATAGTGTTTAACAACCATCACCTGAAGGTACAGCTGTCATGCTGCTTAACACATTATAGTGTTCATCAACCATCACCTGAAGGTACAGCTGTCATGCTGCTTAACACATTATAGTGTTCAACAACCATCACCTGAAGGTACAGCTGTCATGCTGCTTAACACATTATAGTGTTGAACAACCATCACCTGAAGGTACAGCTGTCATGCTGCTTAACACATTATAGTGTTCAACAACCATCATCTGAAGGTACAGCTGTCATGCTGCTTAACACATTATAGTGTTCAACAACCATCACCTGAAGGTACAGCTGTCATGCTGCTTAACACATTATAGTGTTTAACAACCATCACCTGAAGGTACAGCTGTCATGCTGCTTAACACATTATAGTGTTCAACAACCATCACCTGAAGGTACAGCTGTCATGCTGCTTAACACATTATAGTGTTCAACAACCATCACCTGAAGGTACAGCTGTCATGCTGCTTAACACATTATAGTGTTCAACAACCATCACCTGAAGGAACAGCTGTCATGCTGCTTAACACATTATAGTGTTGAACAACCATCACCTGAAGGTACAGCTGTCATGCTGCTTAACACATTATAGTGTTCAACAACCATCACCTGAAGGTACAGCTGTCATGCTGCTTAACACATTATAGTGTTCAACAACCATCACCTGAAGGTACAGCTGTCATGCTGCTTTATAGGGTTCAACAACCATCACCTGAAGGTACAGCTGTCATGCTGCTTAACACATTATAGTGTTCAACAACCATCACCTGAAGGTACAGCTGTCATGCTGCTTAACACATTATAGTGTTCATCAACCATCACCTGAAGGTACAGCTGTCATGCTGCTAAATAACACATTATAGTGTTTAACAACCATCACCTGAAGGTACAGCTGTCATGCTGCTTAACACATTATAGTGTTCAACAACCATCACCTGAAGGTACAGCTGTCATGCTGCTTAACACATTATAGTGTTCAACAACCATCACCTGAAGGTACAGCTGTCATGCTGCTTAACACATTATAGTGTTCAACAACCATCACCTGAAGGTACAGCTGTCATGCTGCTTAACACATTATAGTGTTCAACAACCATCACCTGAAGGTACAGCTGTCATGCTGCTTAACACATTATAGTGTTCAACAACCATCACCTGAAGGTACAGCTGTCATGCTGCTTAACACATTATAGTGTTCAACAACCATCACCTGAAGGTACAGCTGTCATGCTGCTTAACACATTATAGTGTTCAACAACCATCACCTGAAGGTACAGCTGTCATGCTGCTTAACACATTATAGTGTTCAACAACCATCACCTGAAGGTACAGCTGTCATGCTGCTTAACACATTATAGTGTTCATCAACCATCACCTGAAGGTACAGCTGTCATGCTGCTTAACACATTATAGTGTTTAACAACCATCACCTGAAGGTACAGCTGTCATGCTGCTTAACACATTATAGTGTTCATCAACCATCACCTGAAGGTACAGCTGTCATGCTGCTAAATAACACATTATAGTGTTCAACAACCATCACCTGAAGGTACAGCTGTCATGCTGCTTAACACATTATAGTGTTTAACAACCATCACCTGAAGGTACAGCTGTCATGCTGCTTAACACATTATAGTGTTCATCAACCATCACCTGAAGGTACAGCTGTCATGCTGCTTAACACATTATAGTGTTCAACAACCATCACCTGAAGGTACAGCTGTCATGCTGCTTAACACATTATAGTGTTACAACAACCATCACCTGAAGGTACAGCTGTCATGCTGCTTAACACATTATAGTGTTCAACAACCATCACCTGAAGGTACAGCTGTCATGCTGCTTAACACATTATAGTGTTCAACAACCATCACCTGAAGGTACAGCTGTCATGCTGCTTAACACATTATAGTGTTCATCAACCATCACCTGAAGGTACAGCTGTCATGCTGCTTTATAGTGTTTAACAACCATCACCTGAAGGTACAGCTGTCATGCTGCTTAACACATTATAGTGTTCAACAACCATCACCTGAAGGTACAGCTGTCATGCTGCTTAACACATTATAGTGTTCAACAACCATCACCTGAAGGTACAGCTGTCATGCTGCTTAACACATTATAGTGTTCAACAACCATCACCTGAAGGTACAGCTGTCATGCTGCTTAACACATTATAGTGTTCAACAACCATCACCTGAAGGTACAGCTGTCATGCTGCTTAACACATTATAGTGTTCAACAACCATCACCTGAAGGTACAGCTGTCATGCTGCATTATAGTGTTCAACAACCATCACCTGAAGGTACAGCTGTCATGCTGCTTAACACATTATAGTGTTCAACAACCATCACCTGAAGGTACAGCTGTCATGCTGCTTAACACATTATAGTGTTCAACAACCATCACCTGAAGGTACAGCTGTCATGCTGCTTAACACATTATAGTGTTCAACAACCATCACCTGAAGGTACAGCTGTCATGCTGCTTAACACATTATAGTGTTCAACAACCATCACCTGAAGGTACAGCTGTCATGCTGCTTAACACATTATAGTGTTCAACAACCATCACCTGAAGGTACAGCTGTCATGCTGCTTAACACATTATAGTGTTCAACAACCATCACCTGAAGGTACAGCTGTCATGCTGCTTAACACATTATAGTGTTTAACAACCATCACCTGAAGGTACAGCTGTCATGCTGCTTAACACATTATAGTGTTCAACAACCATCACCTGAAGGTACAGCTGTCATGCTGCTTAACACATTATAGTGTTCAACAACCATCACCTGAAGGTACAGCTGTCATGCTGCTTAACACATTATAGTGTTTAACAACCATCACCTGAAGGTACAGCTGTCATGCTGTATTATAGTGTTCAACAACCATCACCTGAAGGTACAGCTGTCATGCTGCATTATAGTGTTCAACAACCATCACCTGAAGGTACAGCTGTCATGCTGCTTAACACATTATAGTGTTCAACAACCATCACCTGAAGGTACAGCTGTCATGCTGCTTAACACATTATAGTGTTCAACAACCATCACCTGAAGGTACAGCTGTCATGCTGCTTAACACATTATAGTGTTCAACAACCATCACCTGAAGGTACAGCTGTCATGCTGCTTAACACATTATAGTGTTCAACAACCATCACCTGAAGGTACAGCTGTCATGCTGCTTAACACATTATAGTGTTTAACAACCATCACCTGAAGGTACAGCTGTCATGCTGCATTATAGTGTTCATCAACCATCACCTGAAGGTACAGCTGTCATGCTGCTTAACACATTATAGTGTTCAACAACCATCACCTGAAGGTACAGCTGTCATGCTGCTTAACACATTATAGTGTTCAACAACCATCACCTGAAGGTACAGCTGTCATGCTGCTTAACACATTATAGTGTTCATCAACCATCACCTGAAGGTACAGCTGTCATGCTGCTTAACACATTATAGTGTTCAACAACCATCACCTGAAGGTACAGCTGTCATGCTGCTTAACACATTATAGTGTTCAACAACCATCACCTGAAGGTACAGCTGTCATGCTGCTTAACACATTATAGTGTTCATCAACCATCACCTGAAGGTACAGCTGTCATGCTGCTAAATAACACATTATAGTGTTTAACAACCATCACCTGAAGGTACAGCTGTCATGCTGCTAAATAACACATTATAGTGTTCAACAACCATCATCTGAAGGTACAGCTGTCATGCTGCTTAACACATTATAGTGTTCAACAACCATCACCTGAAGGTACAGCTGTCATGCTGCTTAACACATTATAGTGTTCATCAACCATCACCTGAAGGTACAGCTGTCATGCTGCTTAACACATTATAGTGTTTAACAACCATCACCTGAAGGTACAGCTGTCATGCTGCTTTATAGGGTTCAACAACCATCACCTGAAGGTACAGCTGTCATGCTGCTTAACACATTATAGTGTTCAACAACCATCACCTGAAGGTACAGCTGTCATGCTGCTTAACACATTATAGTGTTCATCAACCATCACCTGAAGGTACAGCTGTCATGCTGCTTAATTAACACATTATAGTGTTCAACAACCATCACCTGAAGGTACAGCTGTCATGCTGCTTAACACATTATAGTGTTCAACAACCATCACCTGAATGTACAGCTGTCATGCTGCTTAACACATTATAGTGTTCAACAACCATCACCTGAAGGTACAGCTGTCATGCTGCTAAATAACACATTATAGTGTTCAACAACCATCACCTGAAGGTACAGCTGTCATGCTGCTTAACACATTATAGTGTTTAACAACCATCACCTGAAGGTACAGCTGTCATGCTGCTAAACACATTATAGTGTTCAACAACCATCACCTGAAGGTACAGCTGTCATGCTGCTTAACACATTATAGTGTTCAACAACCATCACCTGAAGGTACAGCTGTCATGCTGCTTAACACATTATAGTGTTCAACAACCATCACCTGAAGGTACAGCTGTCATGCTGCTTAACACATTATAGTGTTCAACAACCATCACCTGAAGGTACAGCTGTCATGCTGCTTAACACATTATAGTGTTTAACAACCATCACCTGAAGGTACAGCTGTCATGCTGCTTAACACATTATAGTGTTCAACAACCATCACCTGAAGGTACAGCTGTCATGCTGCTTTATAGGGTTCAACAACCATCACCTGAATGTACAGCTGTCATGCTGCTTAACACATTATAGTGTTCAACAACCATCACCTGAAGGTACAGCTGTCATGCTGCTTAACACATTATAGTGTTCAACAACCATCACCTGAAGGTACAGCTGTCATGCTGCTTAACACATTATAGTGTTCAACAACCATCATCTGAAGGTACAGCTGTCATGCTGCTTAACACATTATAGTGTTCAACAACCATCACCTGAAGGTACAGCTGTCATGCTGCTTAACACATTATAGTGTTCAACAACCATCACCTGAAGGTACAGCTGTCATGCTGCTTAACACATTATAGTGTTCATCAACCATCACCTGAAGGTACAGCTGTCATGCTGCTTAACACATTATAGTGTTCATCAACCATCACCTGAAGGTACAGCTGTCATGCTGCTAAATAACACATTATAGTGTTCATCAACCATCACCTGAAGGTACAGCTGTCATGCTGCTTAACACATTATAGTGTTCAACAACCATCACCTGAAGGTACAGCTGTCATGCTGCTTAACACATTATAGTGTTCAACAACCATCACCTGAAGGTACAGCTGTCATGCTGCTTAACACATTATAGTGTTCAACAACCATCACCTGAAGGTACAGCTGTCATGCTGCTTAACACATTATAGTGTTCATCAACCATCACCTGAAGGTACAGCTGTCATGCTGCTTAACACATTATAGTGTTTAACAACCATCACCTGAAGGTACAGCTGTCATGCTGCTTAACACATTATAGTGTTCAACAACCATCACCTGAAGGTACAGCTGTCATGCTGCTTAACACATTATAGTGTTCAACAACCATCACCTGAAGGTACAGCTGTCATGCTGCTTAATTAACACATTATAGTGTTCATCAACCATCACCTGAAGGTACAGCTGTCATGCTGCTTAACACATTATAGTGTTTAACAACCATCACCTGAAGGTACAGCTGTCATGCTGCTTTATAGGGTTCAACAACCATCACCTGAAGGTACAGCTGTCATGCTGCTTAACACATTATAGTGTTCAACAACCATCACCTGAAGGTACAGCTGTCATGCTGCTTAACACATTATAGTGTTCATCAACCATCACCTGAAGGTACAGCTGTCATGCTGCTTAATTAACACATTATAGTGTTCAACAACCATCACCTGAAGGTACAGCTGTCATGCTGCTTAACACATTATAGTGTTCAACAACCATCACCTGAATGTACAGCTGTCATGCTGCTTAACACATTATAGTGTTCAACAACCATCACCTGAAGGTACAGCTGTCATGCTGCTAAATAACACATTATAGTGTTCAACAACCATCACCTGAAGGTACAGCTGTCATGCTGCTTAACACATTATAGTGTTCAACAACCATCACCTGAAGGTACAGCTGTCATGCTGCTTAACACATTATAGTGTTCAACAACCATCACCTGAAGGTACAGCTGTCATGCTGCTTAACACATTATAGTGTTCAACAACCATCACCTGAAGGTACAGCTGTCATGCTGCTTAACACATTATAGTGTTCAACAACCATCACCTGAAGGTACAGCTGTCATGCTGCTTAACACATTATAGTGTTCAACAACCATCACCTGAAGGTACAGCTGTCATGCTGCTAAATAACACATTATAGTGTTCATCAACCATCACCTGAAGGTACAGCTGTCATGCTGCTAAACACATTATAGTGTTCAACAACCATCACCTGAAGGTACAGCTGTCATGCTGCATTATAGTGTTCATCAACCATCACCTGAAGGTACAGCTGTCATGCTGCTTAACACATTATAGTGTTCAACAACCATCACCTGAAGGTACAGCTGTCATGCTGCTTAACACATTATAGTGTTCAACAACCATCACCTGAAGGTACAGCTGTCATGCTGCTTAACACATTATAGTGTTCATCAACCATCACCTGAAGGTACAGCTGTCATGCTGCTTAACACATTATAGTGTTCATCAACCATCACCTGAAGGTACAGCTGTCATGCTGCTTAACACATTATAGTGTTCAACAACCATCACCTGAAGGTACAGCTGTCATGCTGCTTAACACATTATAGTGTTCAACAACCATCACCTGAAGGTACAGCTGTCATGCTGCTTAACACATTATAGTGTTCAACAACCATCACCTGAAGGTACAGCTGTCATGCTGCTTAACACATTATAGTGTTCAACAACCATCACCTGAAGGTACAGCTGTCATGCTGCTTAATTAACACATTATAGTGTTCAACAACCATCACCTGAAGGTACAGCTGTCATGCTGCTTAACACATTATAGTGTTCAACAACCATCACCTGAAAGGACAGCTGTCATGCTGCTTAACACATTATAGTGTTCAACAACCATCACCTGAAGGTACAGCTGTCATGCTGCTTAACACATTATAGTGTTTAACAACCATCACCTGAAGGTACAGCTGTCATGCTGCTTAACACATTATAGTGTTTAACAACCATCACCTGAAGGTACAGCTGTCATGCTGCTTAACACATTATAGTGTTCATCAACCATCACCTGAAGGTACAGCTGTCATGCTGCATTATAGTGTTCAACAACCATCACCTGAAGGTACAGCTGTCATGCTGCTTAACACATTATAGTGTTCAACAACCATCACATGAAGGTACAGCTGTCATGCTGCTTAACACATTATAGTGTTCAACAACCATCACCTGAAGGTACAGCTGTCATGCTGCTTAACACATTATAGTGTTTAACAACCATCACCTGAAGGTACAGCTGTCATGCTGCTTAACACATTATAGTGTTCAACAACCATCACCTGAAGGTACAGCTGTCATGCTGCTTAACACATTATAGTATTCAACAACCATCACCTGAAGGTACAGCTGTCATGCTGCTTAACACATTATAGTGTTCAACAACCATCACCTGAAGGTACAGCTGTCATGCTGCTTAACACATTATAGTGTTCAACAACCATCACCTGAAGGTACAGCTGTCATGCTGCTTAACACATTATAGTGTTTAACAACCATCACCTGAAGGTACAGCTGTCATGCTGCTTAACACATTATAGTGTTCAACAACCATCACCTGAAGGTACAGCTGTCATGCTGCTTAACACATTATAGTGTTCAACAACCATCACCTGAAGGTACAGCTGTCATGCTGCTAAATAACACATTATAGTGTTCAACAACCATCACCTGAAGGTACAGCTGTCATGCTGCTTAACAAATTATAGTGTTCAACAACCATCACCTGAAGGTACAGCTGTCATGCTGCTAAACACATTATAGTGTTCAACAACCATCACCTGAAGGTACAGCTGTCATGCTGCTTAACACATTATAGTGTTCAACAACCATCACCTGAAGGTACAGCTGTCATGCTGCTTAACACATTATAGTGTTCAACAACCATCACCTGAAGGTACAGCTGTCATGCTGCTTAACACATTATAGTGTTCAACAACCATCACCTGAAGGTACAGCTGTCATGCTGCTTAACACATTATAGTGTTTAACAACCATCACCTGAAGGTACAGCTGTCATGCTGCTTAACACATTATAGTGTTCAACAACCATCACCTGAAGGTACAGCTGTCATGCTGCTTAACACATTATAGTGTTCAACAACCATCACCTGAAGGTACAGCTGTCATGCTGCTTTATAGGGTTCAACAACCATCACCTGAATGTACAGCTGTCATGCTGCTTAACACATTATAGTGTTCAACAACCATCACCTGAAGGTACAGCTGTCATGCTGCTTAACACATTATAGTGTTCAACAACCATCACCTGAAGGTACAGCTGTCATGCTGCTTAACACATTATAGTGTTCAACAACCATCATCTGAAGGTACAGCTGTCATGCTGCTTAACACATTATAGTGTTCAACAACCATCACCTGAAGGTACAGCTGTCATGCTGCTTAACACATTATAGTGTTCAACAACCATCACCTGAAGGTACAGCTGTCATGCTGCTTAACACATTATAGTGTTCATCAACCATCACCTGAAGGTACAGCTGTCATGCTGCTTAACACATTATAGTGTTCATCAACCATCACCTGAAGGTACAGCTGTCATGCTGCTAAATAACACATTATAGTGTTCATCAACCATCACCTGAAGGTACAGCTGTCATGCTGCTTAACACATTATAGTGTTCAACAACCATCACCTGAAGGTACAGCTGTCATGCTGCTTAACACATTATAGTGTTCAACAACCATCACCTGAAGGTACAGCTGTCATGCTGCTTAACACATTATAGTGTTCAACAACCATCACCTGAAGGTACAGCTGTCATGCTGCTTAACACATTATAGTGTTCATCAACCATCACCTGAAGGTACAGCTGTCATGCTGCTTAACACATTATAGTGTTTAACAACCATCACCTGAAGGTACAGCTGTCATGCTGCTTAACACATTATAGTGTTCAACAACCATCACCTGAAGGTACAGCTGTCATGCTGCTTTATAGGGTTCAACAACCATCACCTGAAGGTACAGCTGTCATGCTGCTTAACACATTATAGTGTTCAACAACCATCACCTGAAGGTACAGCTGTCATGCTGCTTAACACATTATAGTGTTCATCAACCATCACCTGAAGGTACAGCTGTCATGCTGCTTAATTAACACATTATAGTGTTCAACAACCATCACCTGAATGTACAGCTGTCATGCTGCTTAACACATTATAGTGTTCAACAACCATCACCTGAAGGTACAGCTGTCATGCTGCTTAACACATTATAGTGTTCAACAACCATCACCTGAAGGTACAGCTGTCATGCTGCTAAATAACACATTATAGTGTTCAACAACCATCACCTGAAGGTACAGCTGTCATGCTGCTTAACACATTATAGTGTTCAACAACCATCACCTGAAGGTACAGCTGTCATGCTGCTAAATAACACATTATAGTGTTCAACAACCATCACCTGAAGGTACAGCTGTCATGCTGCTAAATAACACATTATAGTGTTCAACAACCATCACCTGAAGGTACAGCTGTCATGCTGCTTAACACATTATAGTGTTCAACAACCATCACCTGAATGTACAGCTGTCATGCTGCTTAACACATTATAGTGTTCAACAACCATCACCTGAAGGTACAGCTGTCATGCTGCTTAACACATTATAGTGTTCAACAACCATCACCTGAAGGTACAGCTGTCATGCTGCTTAACACATTATAGTGTTCAACAACCATCACCTGAAGGTACAGCTGTCATGCTGCTTAACACATTATAGTGTTCAACAACCATCACCTGAAGGTACAGCTGTCATGCTGCTTAACACATTATAGTGTTCAACAACCATCACCTGAAGGTACAGCTGTCATGCTGCTTAACACATTATAGTGTTCAACAACCATCACCTGAAGGTACAGCTGTCATGCTGCTTAACACATTATAGTGTTCAACAACCATCACCTGAAGGTACAGCTGTCATGCTGCTTAACACATTATAGTGTTCAACAACCATCACCTGAAGGTACAGCTGTCATGCTGCTTAACACATTATAGTGTTCAACAACCATCACCTGAAGGTACAGCTGTCATGCTGCTTAACACATTATAGTGTTCAACAACCATCACCTGAAGGTACAGCTGTCATGCTGCTTAATTAACACATTATAGTGTTCAACAACCATCACCTGAAGGTACAGCTGTCATGCTGCTTAACACATTATAGTGTTCAACAACCATCACCTGAAAGGACAGCTGTCATGCTGCTTAACACATTATAGTGTTCAACAACCATCACCTGAAGGTACAGCTGTCATGCTGCTTAACACATTATAGTGTTTAACAACCATCACCTGAAGGTACAGCTGTCATGCTGCTTAACACATTATAGTGTTTAACAACCATCACCTGAAGGTACAGCTGTCATGCTGCTTAACACATTATAGTGTTCATCAACCATCACCTGAAGGTACAGCTGTCATGCTGCATTATAGTGTTCAACAACCATCACCTGAAGGTACAGCTGTCATGCTGCTTAACACATTATAGTGTTCAACAACCATCACATGAAGGTACAGCTGTCATGCTGCTTAACACATTATAGTGTTCAACAACCATCACCTGAAGGTACAGCTGTCATGCTGCTTAACACATTATAGTGTTTAACAACCATCACCTGAAGGTACAGCTGTCATGCTGCTTAACACATTATAGTGTTCAACAACCATCACCTGAAGGTACAGCTGTCATGCTGCTTAACACATTATAGTATTCAACAACCATCACCTGAAGGTACAGCTGTCATGCTGCTTAACACATTATAGTGTTCAACAACCATCACCTGAAGGTACAGCTGTCATGCTGCTTAACACATTATAGTGTTCAACAACCATCACCTGAAGGTACAGCTGTCATGCTGCTTAACACATTATAGTGTTTAACAACCATCACCTGAAGGTACAGCTGTCATGCTGCTTAACACATTATAGTGTTCAACAACCATCACCTGAAGGTACAGCTGTCATGCTGCTTAACACATTATAGTGTTCAACAACCATCACCTGAAGGTACAGCTGTCATGCTGCTTAACACATTATAGTGTTCATCAACCATCACCTGAAGGTACAGCTGTCATGCTGCTTAACACATTATAGTGTTCAACAACCATCACCTGAAGGTACAGCTGTCATGCTGCTTAACACATTATAGTGTTCAACAACCATCACCTGAAGGTACAGCTGTCATGCTGCTTAACACATTATAGTGTTCAACAACCATCACCTGAAGGTACAGCTGTCATGCTGCTTAACACATTATAGTATTCAACAACCATCACCTGAAGGTACAGCTTAACACATTATAGTGTTTAACAACCATCACCTGAAGGTACAGCTGTCATGCTGCTTAACACATTATAGTGTTCAACAACCATCACCTGAAGGTACAGCTGTCATGCTGCTTAACACATTATAGTGTTCAACAACCATCACCTGAAGGTACAGCTGTCATGCTGCTAAATAACACATTATAGTGTTCAACAACCATCACCTGAAGGTACAGCTGTCATGCTGCTTAACACATTATAGTGTTCAACAACCATCACCTGAAGGTACAGCTGTCATGCTGCTAAATAACACATTATAGTGTTTAACAACCATCACCTGAAGGTACAGCTGTCATGCTGCTTAACACATTATAGTGTTCAACAACCATCACCTGAAGGTACAGCTGTCATGCTGCTTAACACATTATAGTGTTCAACAACCATCACCTGAAGGTACAGCTGTCATGCTGCTTAACACATTATAGTGTTCAACAACCATCACCTGAAGGTACAGCTGTCATGCTGCTTAATTAACACATTATAGTGTTCAACAACCATCACCTGAAGGTACAGCTGTCATGCTGCTTAACACATTATAGTGTTCAACAACCATCACCTGAAGGTACAGCTGTCATGCTGCTTAATTAACACATTATAGTGTTCAACAACCATCACCTGAAGGTACAGCTGTCATGCTGCTTAACACATTATAGTATTCAACAACCATCACCTGAAGGTACAGCTGTCATGCTGCTTAACACATTATAGTGTTTAACAACCATCACCTGAAGGTACAGCTGTCATGCTGCTTAACACATTATAGTGTTCAACAACCATCACCTGAAGGTACAGCTGTCATGCTGCTTAACACATTATAGTGTTCAACAACCATCACCTGAAGGTACAGCTGTCATGCTGCTTAACACATTATAGTGTTCAACAACCATCACCTGAAGGTACAGCTGTCATGCTGCTTAACACATTATAGTGTTCAGTTATCACCTGAAGGTACAGCTGTCATGCTGCTTAACACATTATAGTGTTCAACAACCATCACCTGAAGGTACAGCTGTCATGCTGCTTAACACATTATAGTGTTTAACAACCATCACCTGAAGGTACAGCTGTCATGCTGCTTAACACATTATAGTGTTCATCAACCATCACCTGAAGGTACAGCTGTCATGCTGCTTAACACATTATAGTGTTCAACAACCATCACCTGAAGGTACAGCTGTCATGCTGCTTAACACATTATAGTGTTGAACAACCATCACCTGAAGGTACAGCTGTCATGCTGCTTAACACATTATAGTGTTTAACAACCATCACCTGAAGGTACAGCTGTCATGCTGCTTAACACATTATAGTGTTCAACAACCATCATCTGAAGGTACAGCTGTCATGCTGCTTAACACATTATAGTGTTCAACAACCATCACCTGAAGGTACAGCTGTCATGCTGCTTAACACATTATAGTGTTTAACAACCATCACCTGAAGGTACAGCTGTCATGCTGCTTAACACATTATAGTGTTCAACAACCATCACCTGAAGGTACAGCTGTCATGCTGCTTAACACATTATAGTGTTCAACAACCATCACCTGAAGGTACAGCTGTCATGCTGCTTAACACATTATAGTGTTCATCAACCATCACCTGAAGGTACAGCTGTCATGCTGCTTAACACATTATAGTGTTCAACAACCATCACCTGAAGGTACAGCTGTCATGCTGCTAAATAACACATTATAGTGTTTAACAACCATCACCTGAAGGTACAGCTGTCATGCTGCTTAACACATTATAGTGTTTAACAACCATCACCTGAAGGTACAGCTGTCATGCTGCTTAACACATTATAGTGTTCAACAACCATCACCTGAAGGTACAGCTGTCATGCTGCTTAACACATTATAGTGTTTAACAACCATCACCTGAAGGTACAGCTGTCATGCTGCTTAACACATTATAGTGTTCAACAACCATCACCTGAAGGTACAGCTGTCATGCTGCTTAACACATTATAGTGTTCATCAACCATCACCTGAAGGTACAGCTGTCATGCTGCTTAACACATTATAGTGTTTAACAACCATCACCTGAAGGTACAGCTGTCATGCTGCTTAACACATTATAGTGTTCATCAACCATCACCTGAAGGTACAGCTGTCATGCTGCTTAACACATTATAGTGTTTAACAACCATCACCTGAAGGTACAGCTGTCATGCTGCTTAACACATTATAGTGTTCATCAACCATCACCTGAAGGTACAGCTGTCATGCTGCTTAACACATTATAGTGTTCAACAACCATCACCTGAAGGTACAGCTGTCATGCTGCTTAACACATTATAGTGTTCATCAACCATCACCTGAAGGTACAGCTGTCATGCTGCTTTATAGTGTTTAACAACCATCACCTGAAGGTACAGCTGTCATGCTGCTTTATAGTGTTTAACAACCATCACCTGAAGGTACAGCTGTCATGCTGCTTTATAGTGTTTAACAACCATCACCTGAAGGTACAGCTGTCATGCTGCTTAACACATTATAGTGTTCAACAACCATCACCTGAAGGTACAGCTGTCATGCTGCTTAACACATTATAGTGTTCAACAACCATCACCTGAAGGTACAGCTGTCATGCTGCTTAACACATTATAGTGTTCAACAACCATCACCTGAAGGTACAGCTGTCATGCTGCTTAACACATTATAGTGTTTAACAACCATCACCTGAAGGTACAGCTGTCATGCTGCTTAACACATTATAGTGTTTAACAACCATCACCTGAAGGTACAGCTGTCATGCTGCTTAACACATTATAGTGTTCATCAACCATCACCTGAAGGTACAGCTGTCATGCTGCATTATAGTGTTCAACAACCATCACCTGAAGGTACAGCTGTCATGCTGCTTAACACATTATAGTGTTCATCAACCATCACCTGAAGGTACAGCTGTCATGCTGCTTAACACATTATAGTGTTCAACAACCATCACCTGAAGGTACAGCTGTCATGCTGCTTAACACATTATAGTGTTTAACAACCATCACCTGAAGGTACAGCTGTCATGCTGCTTAACACATTATAGTGTTCAACAACCATCACCTGAAGGTACAGCTGTCATGCTGCTAAATAACACATTATAGTGTTCAACAACCATCACCTGAAGGTACAGCTGTCATGCTGCTTAACACATTATAGTATTCAACAACCATCACCTGAAGGTACAGCTGTCATGCTGCTTAACACATTATAGTGTTTAACAACCATCACCTGAAGGTACAGCTGTCATGCTGCTTAACACATTATAGTGTTCAACAACCATCACCTGAAGGTACAGCTGTCATGCTGCTTAACACATTATAGTGTTCATCAACCATCACCTGAAGGTACAGCTGTCATGCTGCTTAACACATTATAGTGTTTAACAACCATCACCTGAAGGTACAGCTGTCATGCTGCTTAACACATTATAGTGTTCATCAACCATCACCTGAAGGTACAGCTGTCATGCTGCTTAACACATTATAGTGTTTAACAACCATCACCTGAAGGTACAGCTGTCATGCTGCTTAATTAACACATTATAGTGTTCATCAACCATCACCTGAAGGTACAGCTGTCATGCTGCTTAACACATTATGGTGTTCAACAACCATCACCTGAAGGTACAGCTGTCATGCTGTATTATAGTGTTCAACAACCATCACCTGAAGGTACAGCTGTCATGCTGCTTAACACATTATAGTGTTCAACAACCATCACCTGAAGGTACAGCTGTCATGCTGCTTAACACATTATAGTGTTCAACAACCATCACCTGAAGGTACAGCTGTCATGCTGCTTAACACATTATAGTGTTTAACAACCATCACCTGAAGGTACAGCTGTCATGCTGCTTAACACATTATAGTGTTCAACAACCATCACCTGAAGGTACAGCTGTCATGCTGCTTAACACATTATAGTGTTCAACAACCATCACCTGAAGGTACAGCTGTCATGCTGCTTAACACATTATAGTGTTCAACAACCATCACCTGAAGGTACAGCTGTCATGCTGCTTAACACATTATAGTGTTCAACAACCATCACCTGAAGGTACAGCTGTCATGCTGCTTAACACATTATAGTGTTCAACAACCATCACCTGAAGGTACAGCTGTCATGCTGCTTAACACATTATAGTGTTCAACAACCATCACCTGAAGGTACAGCTGTCATGCTGCTTAACACATTATAGGGTTCAACAACCATCACCTGAAGGTACAGCTGTCATGCTGCATTATAGTGTTTAACAACCATCACCTGAAGGTACAGCTGTCATGCTGCTTAACACATTATAGTGTTCATCAACCATCACCTGAAGGTACAGCTGTCATGCTGCTTAACACATTATAGTGTTCAACAACCATCACCTGAAGGTACAGCTGTCATGCTGCTTAACACATTATAGTGTTCAACAACCATCACCTGAAGGTACAGCTGTCATGCTGCTTAACACATTATAGTGTTCAACAACCATCACCTGAAGGTACAGCTGTCATGCTGCTTAACACATTATAGTGTTCAACAACCATCACCTGAAGGTACAGCTGTCATGCTGCTTAACACATTATAGTGTTTAACAACCATCACCTGAAGGTACAGCTGTCATGCTGCTTAACACATTATAGTGTTCAACAACCATCACCTGAAGGTACAGCTGTCATGCTGCTTAACACATTATAGTGTTCAACAACCATCATCTGAAGGTTCAGCTGTCATGCTGCTAAATAACACATTATAGTGTTTAACAACCATCACCTGAAGGTACAGCTGTCATGCTGCTTAACACATTATAGTGTTCATCAACCATCACCTGAAGGTACAGCTGTCATGCTGCTTAACACATTATAGTGTTTAACAACCATCACCTGAAGGTACAGCTGTCATGCTGCTTAACACATTATAGTGTTCAACAACCATCACCTGAAGGTACAGCTGTCATGCTGCTTAACACATTATAGTGTTCATCAACCATCACCTGAAGGTACAGCTGTCATGCTGCTTAACACATTATAGTGTTCAACAACCATCACCTGAAGGTACAGCTGTCATGCTGCTTAACACATTATAGTGTTCATCAACCATCACCTGAAGGTACAGCTGTCATGCTGCTTAACACATTATAGTGTTCAACAACCATCACCTGAAGGTACAGCTGTCATGCTGCTTAACACATTATAGTGTTCATCAACCATCACCTGAAGGTACAGCTGTCATGCTGCTTAACACATTATAGTGTTCAACAACCATCACCTGAAGGTACAGCTGTCATGCTGCTTAACACATTATAGTGTTCAACAACCATCACCTGAAGGTACAGCTGTCATGCTGCTTAACACATTATAGTGTTTAACAACCATCACCTGAAGGTACAGCTGTCATGCTGCTT
This sequence comes from Oncorhynchus mykiss, assembly GCF_013265735.2. Lineage (NCBI taxonomy): Eukaryota > Metazoa > Chordata > Actinopteri > Salmoniformes > Salmonidae > Oncorhynchus > Oncorhynchus mykiss. Next base: position 101,429,762 of record NC_048576.1, read on the forward strand.
AACACATTATAGTGTTCAACAACCATCACCTGAAGGTACAGCTGTCATGCTGCTTAACACATTATAGTGTTCATCAACCATCACCTGAAGGTACAGCTGTCATGCTGCTTAACACATTATAGTGTTCATCAACCATCACCTGAAGGTACAGCTGTCATGCTGCTTAATTAACACATTATAGTGTTCATCAACCATCACCTGAAGGTACAGCTGTCATGCTGCTTAACACATTATAGTGTTCATCAACCATCACCTGAAGGTACAGCTGTCATGCTGCTTAACACATTATAGTGTTTAACAACCATCACCTGAAGGTACAGCTGTCATGCTGCTTAACACATTATAGTGTTCAACAACCATCACCTGAAGGTACAGCTGTCATGCTGCTAAATAACACATTATAGTGTTCAACAACCATCACCTGAAGGTACAGCTGTCATGCTGCTTAACACATTATAGTGTTCAACAACCATCACCTGAAGGTACAGCTGTCATGCTGCTTAACACATTATAGTGTTCAACAACCATCACCTGAAGGTACAGCTGTCATGCTGCTAAATAACACATTATAGTGTTTAACAACCATCACCTGAAGGTACAGCTGTCATGCTGCTTAACACATTATAGTGTTCAACAACCATCACCTGAAGGTACAGCTGTCATGCTGCTTAACACATTATAGTGTTTAACAACCATCACCTGAAGGTACAGCTGTCATGCTGCTTAACACATTATAGTGTTCAACAACCATCACCTGAAGGTACAGCTGTCATGCTGCTTAACACATTATAGTGTTTAACAACCATCACCTGAAGGTACAGCTGTCATGCTGCTTAACACATTATAGTGTTCAACAACCATCACCTGAAGGTACAGCTGTCATGCTGCATTATAGTGTTCAACAACCATCACCTGAAGGTACAGCTGTCATGCTGCTTAACACATTATAGTGTTCAACAACCATCACCTGAAGGTACAGCTGTCATGCTGCTTAACACATTATAGTGTTTAACAACCATATTAATATACTGTTTTTATAAATATTGTTTTGTTGTTGGAAGGACATTCCAGTGGATTGATCGATGAGTCTCCCACTAATAACCATTCCAGTGGATTGATCGATGAGTCTCCCACTAATAACCATTCCAGTGGATTGATAGATGAGTCTCCCACTAATAACGAGGTGGAGGGGCGTTCCAGTGGATTGATAGATGAGTCTCCCACTAATAACCATTCCAGTGGATTGATCGATGAGTCTCCCACTAATAACCATTCCAGTGGATTGATAGATGAGTCTCCCACTAATAACGAGGTGGAGGGGCGTTCCAGTGGATTGATAGATGAGTCTCCCACTAATAACCATTCCAGTGGATTGATAGATGAGTCTCCCACTAATAACCATTCCAGTGGATTGATAGATGAGTCTCCCACTAATAACCATTCCAGTGGATTGATAGATGAGTCTCCCACTAATAACCATTCCAGTGTATTGATAGATGAGTCTCCCACTAATAACCATTCCAGTGTATTGATAGATGAGTCTCCCACTAATAACCATTCCAGTGGATTGATAGATGAGTCTCCCACTAATAAACAGGTGGAGGGGCGTTCCAGTGGATTGATAGATGAGTCTCCCACTAATAAACAGGTGGAGGGGCGTTCCAGTGGATTGATAGATGAGTCTCCCACTAATAACCTGGTGGAGGGGCGTTCCAGTGGATTGATAGATGAGTCTCCCACTAATAACCATTCCAGTGGATTGATAGATGAGTCTCCCACTAATAACCATTCCAGTGGATTGATAGATGAGTCTCCCACTAATAACCATTCCAGTGGATTGATAGATGAGTCTCCCACTAATAACCAGGTGGAGGGGCGTTCCAGAGGATTGATAGATGAGTTTCCCACTAATAACCATTCCAGAGGATTGATAGATGAGTCTCCCACTAATAACCATTCCAGTGGATTGATAGATGAGTCTCCCACTAATAACCATTCCAGTGGATTGATAGATGAGTCTCCCACTAATAACAAGGTGGAGGGATGTTCCAGTGGATTGATAGATGAGTCTCCCACTAATAACCATTCCAGTGGACTGATAGATGAGTCTCCCACTAATAACCAGGTGGAGGGATGTTCCAGTGGATTGATAGATGAGTCTCCAACTAATAACCATTCCAGTGGTTTTCTGTCTAACTTCCTTCATCTCAACTGACATGAGAGAACTGGACAGGTGAAAGCAATGTCCAGGTAGGAAGCCACCATGTTACTTTGACCTCTATTGTGTTTTCAGATGAGTCTAGATAAAGGAGAGGAGATAAGGAGAGGAGATGAGGACAGGAGGCCACCATGTTACTTTGACCTCTATTGTGTTTTCAGATGAGTCCAGATAAAGGAGGAGATAAGGAGAGGAGGCCACCATGTTACTTTGACCTCTATTGTGTTCTCAGATGAGTCCAGATAAAGGAGAGGAGATAAGGAGAGGAGATGAGGACAGGAGGCCACCATGTTACATTGACCTCTATTGTGTTTTCAGATGAGTCCAGATAAAGGAGAGGAGATAAGGAGAGGAGGCCACCATGTTACTTTGACCTCTATTGTGTTTTCAGATGAGTCCAGATAAAGGAGAGGAGATAAGGAGAGGAGGCCACCATGTTACTTTGACCTCTATTGTGTTCTCAGATGAGTCCAGATAAAGGAGAGGAGATAAGGAGAGGAGGCCACCATGTTACTTTGACCTCTATTGTGTTTTCAGATGAGTCCAGATAAAGGAGAGGAGATAAGGAGAGGAGATAAGGAGAGGAGGCCACCATGTTACTTTGACCTCTATTGTGTTCTCAGATGAGTCCAGATAAAGGAGAGGAGATAAGGAGAGGAGGCCACCATGTTACTTTGACCTCTATTGTGTTTTCAGATGAGTCCAGATAAAGGAGAGGAGATAAGGAGAGGAGGCCACCATGTTACTTTGACCTCTATTGTGTTCTCAGATGAGTCCAGATAAAGGAGAGGAGATAAGGAGAGGAGGCCACCATGTTACTTTGACCTCTATTGTGTTTTCAGATGAGTCCAAATAAAGGAGAGGAGATAAGGAGAGGAGATAAGGAGAGGAGGCAACCATGTTACTTTGACCTCTATTGTGTTCTCAGATGAGTCCAGATAAAGGAGAGGAGATAAGGAGAGGAGGCCACCATGTTACTTTGACCTCTATTGTGTTCTCAGATGAGTCCAGGTAAAGGAGAGGAAATAAGGAGAGGAGGCCACCATGTTACTTTGACCTCTATTGTGTTCTCAGATGAGTCCAGATAAAGGAGAGGAGATAAGGAGAGGAGGCCACCATGTTACTTTGACCTCTATTGTGTTTTCAGATGAGTCCAAATAAAGGAGAGGAGATAAGGAGAGGAGATAAGGAGAGGAGGCAACCATGTTACTTTGACCTCTATTGTGTTCTCAGATGAGTCCAGATAAAGGAGAGGAGATAAGGAGAGGAGGCCACCATGTTACTTTGACCTCTATTGTGTTCTCAGATGAGTCCAGGTAAAGGAGAGGAAATAAGGAGAGGAGGCCACTTTAGATTGTTGTGATGCACCCAGTGTCCTGTTCTCTCAGTATCATACAGTAGTAACAACATATAATGACTAGTGTCCTGTTCTCTCAGTATCTTACAGTAGTAACAACAGAATGATTAGTGCCCTGTTCTCTCAGTATCTTACAGTAGTAACAACATAGAATGACTAGTGTCCTGTTCTCTCAGTATCATACAGTAGTAACAACAGAATGATTAGTGTCCTGTTCTCTCAGTATCTTACAGTAGTAACAACAGAATGATTAGTGTCCTGTTCTCTCAGTATCATACAGTAGTAACAACAGAATGATTAGTGTCCTGTTCTCTCAGTATCATACTGAATGATTAGTGTCTGATCATAAAGTGAAACATAGATGCAGGGAGTCAGGAAGCAAGTGCAGTTAGTGAGTTTAATGATGAAGAACATGGAACGATACAAAACAAGAGAAGTGTCTAAATTAGAAACAAAACCAGTACTGACTGATGGGAGATAACAACAGTCTAACATAGAAACATAACCAGTACTGACTGATGGGAGATAACAACAGTCTAACATATAAACATAACCAGTACTGACTGATGGGAGATAACAACAGTCTAACATAGAAACATAACCAGTACTGACTGATGGGAGATAACAACAGTCTAACATAGAAACATAACCAGTACTGACTGATGGGAGATAACAACAGTCTAACATAGAAACATAACCAGTACTGACTGATGGGAGATAACTACAGTCTAACATAGAAACATAACCAGTACTGACTGATGGGAGATCACAACAGTCTAACATAGAAACATAACCAGTACTGACTGATGGGAGATAACAACAGTCTAACATAGAAACATAACCAGTACTGACTGATGGGAGATAACAACAGTCTAACATAGAAACATAACCAGTACTGACTGATGGGAGATAACTACAGTCTAACATAGAAACATAACCAGTACTGACTGATGGGAGATCACAACAGTCTAACATAGAAACATAACCAGTACTGACTGATGGGAGATAACAACAGTCTAATATAGAAACATAACCAGTACTGACTGATGGGAGATAACAACATAGTTCAATATAAAGAGGAAGAAATCAGAGAGGGGATGAAGTCCAGGTGTGTCTGATGATGAGGAGCAGGTGTGAGTAATGAAGGTTGCCAGGTGTGTGTAATGATGAGGAGCAGGTGAGTAATGAAGGTTGCCAGGTGTCTGTAATGATGAGGAGCAGGTGTGAGTAATGAAGGTTGCCAGGTGTGTGTAATGATGAGGAGCAGGTGAGTAATGAATGTTGTTAGGTGTGTGTAATAACGAGGAGCAGGTGTGAGTAATGAAGGTCGCCAGGTGTGTGTAATGACAAGGAGCAGGCGAGTAATGAAGGTTGCCAGGTGTGTCTGATGATGAGGAGCAGGTGTGAGTAATGAAGGTTGCCAGGTGTGTAATGATGAGGAGCAGGTATGTAATAATGAGGAGCAGGTATGAGTAATGAAGGTTATCAGGTGTGTGTAATGATGAGGAACAGATGTGAGTAATGAAGGTTGCCAGGTGTGTGTAATGATGAGGAGCAGGTGTGAGTAATGAAGGTTGGCAGGTGTGAGTAATGAAGGTTGCCAGGAATGGTGGTTAGTAGACCGGCGACATCGAGCACCAGAGAGGGTAGAAGTGACATAAAGACTTCCTCTTCAACTGAATACAACCCATTTCTATGTACTGAACACAACCATCGTTACTGTACTGTCATATTGTGATCAATATTAAAACATTTCCACCTCTCTTCTTCCATCTATTACTGTACTGTCATGTTGTGATCAGTATTAAAACATTTCCACCTCTCTTCTTCCATCTATTACTGTACTGTCATGTTGTGATCAGTATTAAAACATTTCCACCTCTCTTCTTCCATCTATTACTGTACTGTCATGTTGTGATCAGCATTAAAACATTTCCACCTCTCTTCTTCCATCTATTACTGTACTGTCATGTTGTGATCAGCATTAAAACATTTCCACCTCTCTTCTTCCATCTATTACTGTACTGTCATGTTGTGATCAGTATTAAAACATTTCCACCTCTCTTCTTCCATCTATTACTGTACTGTCATGTTGTGATCAGTATTAAAACATTTCCACCTCTCTTCTTCCATCTATTACTGTACTGTCATGTTGTGATCAGCATTAAAACATTTCCACCTCTCTTCTTCCATCTATTAAGGTACTGTCATGTTGTGATCAGCATTAAAACATTTCCACCTCTCTTCTTCCATCTATTACTGTACTGTCATGTTGTGATCAGTATTAAAACATTTCCACCTCTCTTCTTCCATCTATTACTGTACTGTCATGTTGTGATCAGCATTAAAACATTTCCACCTCTCTTCTTCCATCTATTACTGTACTGTCATATTGTGATCAATATTAAAACATTTCCACCTCTCTTCTTCCATCTATTACTGTACTGTCATGTTGTGATCAGCATTAAAACATTTCCACCTCTCTTCTTCCATCTATTAAGGTACTGTCCACATTAAAACATTTCCACCTCTCTTCTTCCATCTATTACTGTACTGTCATATTGTGATCAGTATTAAAACATTTCCACCTCTCTTCTTCCATCTGGTTGATGATCCTTTATTAGTCACATCTGTCACATCTTTTCATTCAGTTGAATTGAGTTTATACACACAAACATATATATGTATACATAAACTACATTGTTGTGTCGTCTCAAGAAATAAACAAATAAACATTCTACAATATTTACCAACAACAAGAAGCCCAATAACAACAAGATCAATGATTTCTAAACGAGAAAAGATTCATTCTACTAATGAAACCAGTTTCTACAACACAGTGTGGTGATTCACTCTATTAATGAAACCAGTTTCTACAACACAGTGTGGTGATTCACTCTATTAATGAAACCAGTTTCTACAACACAGTGTGGTGATTCATTCTACTAATGAAACCAGTTTCTACAACACAGTGTGGTGATTCATTCTACTAATGAAACCAGTTTCTACAACACAGTGTGGTGATTCATTCTACTAATCAAACCAGTTTCTACAACACAGTGTGGTGATTCATTCTACTAATCAAACCAGTTTCTACAACACAGTGTGGTGATTCATTCTACTAATGAAACCAGTTTCTACAACACAGTGTGGTGATTCATTCTACTAATCAAACCAGTTTCTACAACACATTGTGGTGATTCTACTAATGAAACCAGTTTCTACAACACTGTGTGCTAATTCATTCTACTAATGAAACCAGTTTTTACAACACAGTGTGGTGATTCATTCTACTAATGAAACCAGTTTCTACAACACAGTGTGGTGATTCTATTAATGAAACCAGTTTCTACAACACAGTGTGGTGATTCATTCTACTAATGAAACCAGTTTCTACAACACAGTGTGGTGATTCATTCTACTAATCAAACCAGTTTCTACAACACAGTGTGGTGATTCATTCTACTAATGAAACCAGTTTCTACAACACAGTGTGGTGATTCATTCTACTAATGAAACCAGTTTCTACAACACAGTGTGGTGATTCTATTAATGAGTATTAACTTTGGTGGTGTATAACCTTGAATATTTAGATGTAATAATGACATTATATCTGAATATTTAGATGTAATAATGACATTATAACTGAATATTTAGATGTAATAATGACATCATAACTGAATATTTAGATGTAATAATGACATTATAACTGAATATTTAGATGTAATAATGACATTATATCTGAATATTTAGATGTAATAATGACATTATAACTGAATATTTAGATGTAATAATGACATTATATCTGAATATTTAGATGTAATAATGACATTATATCTGAATATTTAGATGTAATAATGACATTATAACTGAATATTTAGATGTAATAATGACATTATAACTGAATATTTAGATGTAATAATGACATTATATCTGAATATTTAGCTGTAATAATAACATTATATCTCATGACCAGAGAGATATTCTACATTGTTGCTCCAGTGTGTCTTACTGAACATGACCATGATTAGAGTGAAACATCATGTTGTGTTTGACACAGGGACGACCTGACAAAGGGACGCTGAGGCGCCACGACCCCAAAGATGAAACCCTGGATAGAGGGGCTCAGTGAATGTGGAGGTAAATGTGATCAGGTGGGTCAGTGTGTCAGAGGAGGCTCTATAGAAGGACAGAGTGCCGGCTGGCCAGTCCAGATACACTCCTACTCTGTGGGGGCTGGTGGAGGGGACATCTATGGTAGTGAGATGACTATTGTGCAAGGCAGAGTAACTGTTGTCAGTGCAGCGCAGAGTCCAGGACTTGTCATTGAATCCAAGCCAACAGTCATCACCCCCTTCTCTCCTGCTGATTCCTTTATATGTCACTCCTATATCAACCCTTCTCCCTTTCCACACTTCCTTTCCTCTCCCACTCCACTCTGCCTCCCAGTAACAGCGCCCAGTCAGACCCTCTCTACACAGCACCTGTCCACAGTGCTCAAATCTCTCTGGGTGATCAGGATACGGCTGCTTCTCTCTCCTCCATGTCACCTTTCTGTTCTCCTCAGACAGAGAGAGCTGTCTGAATACTGTGTTTGGGTCCAGTGTGAGATCACAGACATCTGATGGATGAAACCAGACACAATATTAGAAATCATCATCATTCACATTAGAATGTTAACTCACTTTTCACTAATTCATTTAATGTAGATGTTTCTAGGTATCAAAAGGAGAAGTTAAGGTAACTTGAGACTTGTTGAATGATCATATGTTATACTGTATGGTAATATAAAACACACTTATTCACATTAATTACACACACACACACACACACACACACACACACACACACACACACACACACACACACACACACACACACACACACACACACACACACACACAAAGCAACTCTTTGTAAACGTTGGTGTCCCTGATTTCTGCTTCTGTAGAACTACAGCTGATATTTAATATGACCAAGTCAGTAATGATGGTGGTCTTTGACTTTGACTTAACTTGAATTAAGACTTATTCTTAGTCATATTCTTCACAGCAGTCAACACTCACATTTTCTAAGTCCAGGTTTCATTCTGTTCTCTCCACCATGTTCCACACTGTAGCGGTAAGCAGAAGAACAGACAGTCATTGAGGGATACACCTGAACACACACACACACACACACACACACACACACACACACACACACACACACACACACACACACACACACACACACACACACACACACACACACACACACACACACACACACACACACACACACACACACACACACACACACACACACACACACTTACTGGACACATACTCACACACAGTATCATATAACTTTGTACAAGTGGTACGAATGTTTGTCTTAACTAGCCTGATAAGTCAAACATGTCTGATATGAACATTGACATAAACCCTCTACATACTTGAGTTTCTCCAGTCTGCAGTGTGGATCCTCCAGTCTAGCAGAGAGCAGTCTGACTCCTGAGTCTCCTGGGTGATTGTAGCTCAGGTCCAGCTCTCTCAGGTGTGAGGGGTTTGACTCCAGAGCTGAGACCAGAGAAGCACAGCCTTCCTCTGTGACTAGACAGCCTGACAGCCTGCAAAGAGTCAAATCATATTAAAATCACACAGATATTCTTTGGTGGTGACATATTCAACATATTCAGATATATCAGTGTTCTGAAAAATGACATATCTATTCATAATATTACTTGTAGAGAGAAAAATGTTTAGTACAAATATTATAGTAGACTGACCAGAGCAGTTTAAAAAGCAGTATCAGTCAGAAGACAGACAGTGAGGTATCAGATTTAGATTGTATTGAGTATACAGTCCACACCATATCTATTTAGACAGTGAGGTATCAGATTTAGATTGTATTGAGTATACAGTCCACACCATATCTATTTAGACAGTGAGGTGTCAGATTTAGATTGTATTGAGTATACAGTCCACACCATATCTATTTAGACAGTGAGGTATCAGATTTAGATTGTATTGAGTATACAGTCCACACCATATCTATTTAGACAGTGAGGAATCAGATTTAGATTGTATTGAGTAAACAGTCCACACCATATCTATTTAGACAGTGAGGTATCAGATTTAGATTGTATTGAGTATACAGTCCACACCATATCTATTTAGACAGTGAGGAGACAGTGAGTCACCATTACCAATAACAGAGGCTACAACAAAACATGCTAACCTCTCACCATTACCAATAACAGAGACTACAACAAAACATGCTAACCTCTCACCATTACCAATAACAGAGGCTACAACAAAACATGCTAACCTCTCACCATTACCAATAACAGAGGCTACAACAAAACATGCTAACCTCTCACCATTACCAATAACAGAGGCTACAACAAAACATGCTAACCTCTCACCATTACCAATAACAGAGGCTACAACAAAACATGCTAACCTCTCACCATTACCAATAACAGAGGCTACAACAAAACATGCTAACCTCTCACCATTACCAATAACAGAGGCTACAACAAAACATACTAACCTCTAACCATTACCAATAACAGAGACTACAACAAAACATGCTAACCTCTCACCATTACCAATAACAGAGACTACAACAAAACATGCTAACCTCTCACCATTACCAATAACAGAGACTACAACAAAACATGCTAATCTCTCACCATTACCAATAACAGAGGGGGTCTGATCTTTGTGCCTCTGTAACTTTCTCATTCATCATTATTTTCGATTCATTCCTGATTATTCATCATCATAGTAGCATCCACATGAATGTAGAAGTGTTCAGAAACATCTTCTATTCTTACTGACAATACAAGTGAAGTGACTCCAAAATGACAGGACAGGACATTATTCACCATTCAGTTTATATTAGGAAAAACATCCAAAACACAACCAAGACAAACTGCAAATTAATTCAACAAGTTTGTAGAATCACAAGCTTGATGTAATCACTGCAGGCATGGAATATGGGACAAAATACTAAACGTATGACTACTTTAATTTATCCAAACTATTATGACGTTGTTGTTTGTCACAAAATTAATTTGTCAAAATTATTAAGACTTCTTTAAATGGGAGATACATAAAGTAAATGGATACATAACTCCTTTCTTAACGAGCAGAGCATTAATTAACCTAAAATAAAAGGTGACATTATTTACTGTCCGCTAATATGAAACATTATATCTCAAATCCAAAATGCTGGAGCAGAGCACCACATTTAAAACTGTAAGCTTCACTGTCCAAACACATATGGTGTGGACTATGTGTGTCTGGTAAACACATGCGGATCTGGTGAACAGTTATCACTTGTTGACCAACTACAGGAATACTGACCTCAGAGTCTCCAGTTTACAGTGGGGATTCCCCAGTCCAGCAGAGAGCAGCTTCACTCCTGAATCCTTCAGGTCATTGTTACTCAGATCCAGCTCTCTCAGGTGTGAGGGGTTTGACCTCAGAGCTGAGACCAGAGAAGCACAGCCTTCCTCTGTGACTCCACAGCCTGACAGCCTGACAAAGAGATCATCATGACTTCACAAACACACTGTTAATTTAACACCAGTAGTGTAGAAGGACAATGGTAGATGCATTTGGTTTATTCTCTCAAACAACATATAGATTCATCTTCCGTTTCCTAGAATTGTATGGTCATATTGTTATACTAATGTGAAAATCAATGAATTTATTCAATATGTTTTTCAATATAATATTATATACATATTATAATGCATATTTTCTCTAAACTGAATATTTCTTCCTGTTGATTAGTTCTTATTTGTCATTTTATTTACTCACAGAACAGCTCTGGAGGCTTTGACCACTGGCAGCAGCCTCAGAAGACCTTCCTCTGATCTGGAGTATTTCTTCAGGTCAAACACATCCAGCTCCTTTTCTGAAGTCAGCAACACAAAGACCAGAGCTGACCACTGTGCAGGTGACAGGTTGGGTTTTGAGAGACTTCCTGAGCTCAGGAAGCTTTGGATCTCCTCCACTAGAGAATGGTCATTCAGTTCATTCAGACAGTGGAACAGATTGATGCACCTCTCTGGAGAGGGATTCTCCCTGATCTTCTCCTTGATGTACTTGACTGTTTCTCCATGGGTCTTTGAGCTGCTTCTTGTCTTTGTCAGTAGACCTCGTAAGTGCTTCTGATTGGACTCCAGTGAGAGGCCCAGAAGGAAGCGGAGGAAAAGGTCCAGGTTCCCCGTCTCACTTTGTAAGGCTTTATCCACAGCACTCTTGTAGACAGTAACTTTAGGCTTGTCTCTGAACAGCACAGAAAGTTTCCTGGATGTTGATTGCGGTTCGGCCATTAGATTCTCATTGTTGTTGATGAATGAGAGGAACACATATACAGCAGCCAGAAACTCCTGAATGCTCAGATGAACAAAGCAGTACACCTTGTCCTGGTACAGCCCACATTCCTCTTTAAAGAGCTGTGTGCACAATCCTGAGTACACTGAGGCTTCATTGACATCAATGCCAGCCTCCTTCAGGTCTTCTTCATAGAAAATCAGATTGCCATTCACAAGCTGTTGAAAAGCCAGTTTTCCCAGTGACAGAATGCTCTCTTTATTCCAGTGTGGACCTGTCTCTTCTTTCCCAAGATACTTTTCATTCTTCTGCTTGGTATAAAACTCCACAAGGTGTGTGTACATCTCAGTCAGAGTCTTGGGCATCTCTTCTATCTTATGTTTCAGCATGTGTTCAAGGACTGTTGCAGAAATCCAACAGAAGACTGGAATGTGGCACATGATGTGGAGGCTCCTTGATGTCTTTATGTGTGAGATGATTCTGCTGGCCAGGTCCTCGGCACTGAATCTCTTCCTGAAGTACTCCTCCTTCTGTGGGTCATTAAACCCTCGTACCTCTGTCACCTGGTTAACACACCCTGAAGGGATCTTATTGGCTGCAGCAGGTCGGGTAGTTATCCAGAGGAGAGCAGAGGGAAGCAGATTTCCCTTGATGAGATTTGTCAGCAGAACATCCACTGAGGTTGACTCTGTGACGTCACAACAGATCTTGTTCTTCTGGAAGTCTAGGGGCAGTCGGCACTCATCCAGACCATCAAAGATAAACAGAACTTTGTACTTGTCGTAGTTGGAGATTCTTGATTGTTTGGTTTCCATTGAGAAGTGATTAAGAAGTTCAATCAAAGTGTGTTTGTCCTCTTTCATCAAATTCAGCACCCGAAAAGGGAATGAAAATACAAATTGGACATCCTGATTTGCTTTTCCTTCAGCCCAGTCCAGAATGAACTTCTGCACAGAGACTGTTTTTCCAATGCCAGCGACTCCCTTTGTCAGCACAGTTCTGATAGGTTTGTCTTGTCCAGTTAAGGGTTTGAAGATGTCGTTACATTTGACTGCAGTCTCTGGTCTTGCTTGTTTCCTGGTTGTTGTCTCAATCTGTCTCAGCTCATGTTCATTATTGACCTCTCCTGTTCCACCCTCTGTGATGTAGAGCTCTGTGTAGATCTTATTGAGAAGTGTTGGGTTTCCTTGTTTAGCGATCCCCTCAAATACACATTGAAACTTCTTCTTTAGATTAGATTTGAGTTCACGTTGGCAAATCACAGCAAGCTCATCTGAATGAAGAAATTACACAGAGGATATTAATATTACATCTATCTTAATGCCTACAATATTGAAGGACTGTTATAAAGTTGTAAATTATGATAATTTATTCCCGTAACTGACTGTCTAAATCTGTAAATGTTTTTAGAATGCATTACAGACTGGTGTGACTTATATTATTAAATCTCTCTCTCTCTCTCTCTCTCTCTCTCTCAATCAATCAACACAGCACATCCCTGCCGCTACTTCATGAGGTCACTAGGTGTTGTTTTGAGAATATTCATGTCACTGAAGGACTGCTGAGGTTTAGAAGGTCTACACCAGAAGATAATGATTATAGGAGGAAGGTATATAGTGGAGGGTCTACACCAGAAGGTAATGGTTATAGGAGGAAGGTATATAGTGGAGGGTCTACACCAGAAGGTAATGGGTATCTGTAGGAGGAAGGTATATAGTGGAGGGTCTACACCAGAAGGTAACGGGTATCTGTAGGAGGTAGGTATAAAAGTAGAGGGTCTACACTAGAAGGTAATGGTTATAGGAGGAAGGTATATACTGGAGGGTCTACAGCAGAAGGTAATGGGTATCTGTAGGAGGAAGGTATATAGTGGAGGGTCTTGACCAGAAGGTAATGGTTATAGGAGGAAGGTATATAGTGGAGGGTCTACACCAGAAGGTAATGGGTATCTGTAGGAGGAAGGTATATAGTGGAGAGTCTACACCAGAAGTTAATGGGTATCTGTAGGAGGAAGGTATATAGTGGAGGGTCTACACCAGAAGTTAATGGGTATCTGTAGGAGGAAGGTATATAGTGGAGGGTCTACACCAGAAGGTAATGGTTATAGGAGGAAGGTATATAGTGGAGGGTCTACACCAGAAGGAAATGGTTATAGGAGGAAGGTATATAGTGGAGGGGCTACATCAGAAGGTAATGGGTATAGGAGGAAGGTATATAGTGGAGGGTCTACCCCAGAAGGTAATGGGTATATGTAGGAGTAAGGTATATAGTGGAGGGTCTACATCAGAAGTTAATGGTTATAGGAGGAAGGTATATAGTGGAGGGTCTACACCAGAAGGTAATGGGTATCTGTAGGAGGAAGGTATATAGTGGAGGGTCTACACCAGAAGGTAATGGTTATAGGAGGAAGGTATATAGTGGAGGGTCTACACCAGAAGGTAACGGGTATCTGTAGGAGGAAGGTATATAGAAGAGGGTCTACACTAGAAGGTAATGGTTATAGGAGGAAGGTATATACTGGAGGGTCTACAGCAGAAGGTAATGGGTATCTGTAGGAGGAAGGTATATAGTGGAGGGTCTACACCAGAAGGTAATGGTTATAGGAGGAAGGTATATACTGGAGGGTCTACAGCAGAAGGTAATGGGTATCTGTAGGAGGAAGGTATATAGTGGAGGGTCTACACCAGAAGTTAATGGTTATAGGAGGAAGGTATATAGTGGAGGGTCTACACCAGAAGGTAATGGGTATCTGTAGGAGGAAGGTATATAGTGGAGGGTGTACACCAGAAGTTAATGGTTATAGGAGGAAGGTATATAGTGGAGGGTCTACACCAGAAGTAATGGTTATAGGATGAAGGTATATAGTGGAGGGTCTACACCAGAAGGTAATGGTTATAGGAGGAAGGTATATAGTGGAGGGTCTACACCAGAAGGTAATGGTTGTAGGAGGAAGGTATATAGTGGAGGGTCTACACCAGAAGGTAATGGTTATAGGAGGAAGGTATATAGTGGAGGGTCTACACCAGAAGGTAATGGGTATCTGTAGGAGGAAGGTATATAGTGGAGGGTCTACCCCAGAAGGTAATGGTTATAGGAGGAAGGTATATAGTGGAGGGTCTACACCAGAATGTAATGGGTATCTGTAGGAGGAAGGTATGTAGTGGAGGGTCTACACCAGAAGGTAATGGGTATCTGTAGGAGGAAGGTATATAGTGGAGGGTCTACACCAGAAGGTAATGGGTATCTGTAGGAGGAAGGTATATAGTGGAGGGTCTACACCAGAAGGTAATGGGTATCTGTAGGAGGAAGGTATATAGTGGAGGGTCTACACCAGAAGTTAATGGGTATAGGAGGAAGGTATATAGTGGAGGGTCTACACCAGAAGTTAATGGGTATAGGAGGAGGGTATATAGTGGAGGGTCTACCCCAGAAGTTAATGGTTATAGGAGGAAGGTATATAGTGTGTGCACTAAGCTTGGAATGTGTTGGTGCAGTGAAGTGATTACATGTGGCAGGCATTGATAAGGGGAGAGAGTCATGGATTAGTGATGGAGGGGGGTCATATGAAGTGAGGAAGAACAGATATCACTAATGTTTGTATAGCAACAGAGATACATTGGCTGTTAGGCTTTGGAGGAGGAGACTCAGCCTAGGAGAAAGGGTTAAATATCAGTGCTTGTGTCAGTTGTTTTGTCGTCTGAATAACAAGGAGGAGGAGACTCAGCCTAGGAGAAAGGGTTAAATATCAGTGCTTGTGTCAGATGTTTTGTCGTCTGAATAACAAGGAGGAGGAGACTCAGCCTAGGAGAAAGGGTTAAATATCAGTGCTTGTGTCAGATGTTTTGTTCTCTGAATAACAAGGAGGAGGAGACTCAGCCTAGGAGAAAGGGTTAAATATCAGTGCTTGTGTCAGATGTTTTGTTGTCTGAATAACAGCTGTACCGACCCTTTGGTAAGAATTAAACTTGGTTAAAGCTTCTCTAGTGTCCGTGACTTATTTACTCTGAACCATTACAGTGTTAAGGCTGCTACAATATCATTGAGTTACACAGCTACTTTAGCTGTACTTTAGCTACAACTTTTAAATGTTATAAAACAGCATTCAACATGAGGCAGACAGATCTTACATTTCTCCAGTGTGTCAGCAAGCTCCTTCTGGTTCATTTTCCTCAGGATGTGCAGTGTGATCTTCAGAGCCCCCTCTCTGGCACTGCTCTCATGCTTCTCATCTTCAGCATCCACCACTTCCTTATCCTGCTTCTGACTCTCAAAGCCTTCTGGGAGTTCTGGACTAAGAATCCTCTTGAACATCTTCAGCTCGTTCTTCACAAATGTCATAATTTTCTCTTCAAGCATCTGAAATAAATCAAGTAAATAAGTTAAGCAAGAGAAGAAATGCTTTCTCATTAACACATTAATGAATGATTGACAGATCAACTTTGCTTGAGGTAAACAAAAACAAATGTACATAACAGGACCACATACACTGAATATGGAGGCCAGGTCTGTTTGATGACTCTGGGAAGACTGACCACTGAGAATCTCTGACTCTGATCTCTCCTGTTGGTTTCTGTGGACAAAACATGAGATTACATCTCCTCATTCAATGAGTACACACACACACACACACACACACACACACACACACACACACACACACACACACACACACACACACACACACACACACACACACACAGGGAATGTGCTGTTTGTTTAATGTTGTTTTAGGACTATGAAAATGGTCAAAATGATTAGCCTATGGATTATGAAGAGGAGAAATGACTAGAGACAGTGTTGTTTAACTCACTGACCAGGACCCATGAGTTATTCTTACCTTTGTTCAGTAGAAAAGTCTCCCTCTCTAAACGTTATAGGAGGTTCCATAGACCGGTCACTCTTCATGGACACACAGCTGGGAACAGGGAAGGCTGGTCTCTCCTGCTTGATTGGACTTCAACACAACAGAGACAAACATTACATCTCTCAACTACTCTGAGCTCAGAGAAACATAAGAGTTTCATTCCAAAAAGCTATATATTCATATTCAGAAATGTTCGTAAATTAGCTTTAATTGTTTAAATAAGTTATGTTTATGTTAAGTTATGTTTTTTTGCTAAATAAGATGGCACGTGCGTACCTGCTTCTATAAACCAATGAGGAGATGGCACGTGGGTACCTGCTTCTATAAACCAATGAGGAGATGCAGCGCGAACTGCGTCACAAATAGAACTGACTTCCAGACGTTAGTTAACGGCGCGCGAGCAGTGTGTCATTATTAATAACGAAATTAATTTAACGACGCGAGCGTTGTAGTCAGTCTGTCAGCCCCGCTAAAAGGCTGGTGTCATTACTCTGCCTTCTCCGGGGGATGTTGAGGTAAATTTACTAACCGGGAGGGTTGAATGGTGTAATTTATTGGAGGGCTGGAAGACGCACTCTCGAGGTTGTTTACTCACAATATCAGATATTAAGATGATTTTTATAATGAATGTATACTGAGGTTGAGGTTCTGACTAGTGATTATTTACCTGGGATTCAATACCTGCTATAGTTACTTTTTTTCTCACCCAAAAGCAACACAGCCCTAATAGGAGATATACAGCTAACTAAAGTAATAAGTGACCATTTTAGAAAATAATGGGACGTATAGTCTGTGGTTGCATGCTATTTTATGTCCATCATATTGCTGCTTGTAGCCTGTTACTGATGCTTCTTGGTCTTATGCTGACGTCTATTGGACATTTTGCAATTACAAGTTATTAATTCACCTACAGACATTGGTGGGGCAGCTGAGAAATAAAGGGTACTTTTCTGGTTAATTCCTTAGATCTCTAACCTGCCCCATCTATCCCAAGCCAATTGCTGGACTTTCACATAGAGGTTACTTGGTCACCCAGTTCAAACCACGTATGAAAAATAAAACACGTGGCTTGTTGATCAAGTGTTCTGCCTTACAATAATAAATATAATAAAATAACAAAACAAAAACAGCAAAATGCTGAGACAGGTTTTGATGAACAAAATAATCTAAATGCTATTTAGTACTATAATGGTATTTACTAACATAATATTATCACTAAAACAGTTTCTAAAATAATTTGGGTTAAGGTTAATGCTAAAATAGGTAATACGTAGGGTTAGATGCTGCTTTGATTGATATGGGTTTATAGGTCTCTTGCTCCTCCCTGTGGCCTTCTGTGGGTACTACATAACTTATTCACAACACCTGCTAGGCTCATAATCTGAGGTAGCAAATGTGTCAGATCTACAAATCAATTAGATAGACCTGTCCATTTGTTTTCTAACTCAGTGAAACTGCGCAGCATTCACTCAATTCGATGCCTACGAATGAACATTTCGATGCATTTCAAATTACCCAGCAGCCATTTAGAAACAACAAAAAGTGTTATTTCTTAATTAAAAAATGTCTTCTGGCTGTTTAAATTGGCCACGTCTTCAAAAAGAGGACAGGGACATACGTTTTGGTTAGGTGGTATACTGTATACTCAGACACTTCCTAACCTCCTATAAAGGGTTCTATATATATTCTATATATACTGTATACTCAGACACTTCCTAACCTCCTATAAAGGGTTCTATATATATATTCTATATATACTGTATACTCAGACACTTCCTAACCTCCTATAAAGAGTTCTATATATATTCTATATATACAGTATACTCAGACACTTCCTGACCTCCTATAAAGGGTTCTATATATATTCTATATATATATACTGTATACTCAGACACTTCCTAACCTCCTATAAAGGGTTCTATATATATTCTATATATACTGTATACTCAGACAGGTTAACCTCCTATAAAGGGTTCTATATATATATTCTATATATACTGTATACTCAGACACTTCCTAACCTCCTATAAAAAGAGTTCTATATATATTCTATATATACTGTATACTCAGACACTTCCTAACCTCCTATAAAGGGTTCTATATATATTCTATATATACTGTATACTCAGACACTTCCTAACCTCCTATAAAGGGTTCTATATATATATTCTATATATACTGTATACTCAGACACTTCCTAACCTCCTATAAAGGGGTCTATATATATTCTATATATACTGTATACTCAGACACTTCCTAACCTCCTATAAAGGGTTCTATATATATATTCTATATATACTGTATACTCAGACACTTCCTAACCTCCTATAGAAGGTTCTATATATATATTCTATATATACTGTATACTCAGACACTTCCTAACCTCCTATAAAGGGTTCTATATATATTCTATATATACTGTATACTCAGACACTTCCTAACCTCCTATAAAGGGTTCTATATATATTCTATATATATATACTGTATACTCAGACACTTCCTAACCTCCTATAAAGGGTTCTATATATATTCTATATATACTGTATACTCAGACACTTCCTAACCTCCTATAAAGGGTTCTATATATATTCTATATATACTGTATACTCAGACACTTCCTAACCTCCTATAAAGGGTTCTATATATATTCTATATATACTGTATACTCAGACACTTCCTAACCTCCTATAAATGGTTCTATATATATTCTATATATACTGTATACTCAGACACTTCCTAACCTCCTATAAAGGGTTCTATATATATTCTATATATACTGTATACTCAGACAGTAAAAACAACAAGGTTATGCATGCCAACATATTAGGCAATTATTAAGAGTAGGCTAAATGATTGTGTCATGCTAAAATTCCAGTGTGTTTGCTGGTGAGACATCCACATATCACAGTCAAATATACAGGATACAAACATTTCAATCTAGCTATATAGCGTTTTGCAAAACAAAAATTCATACACAAAAATCTATGAATTAAAATCTGAAAACAACAATATTTTACAGACACATGAAGGTTCCCATAAACAATAATTTCTACTGCAAAATAACAAATGTAAAAACATTGTGGATAAAACGTTTTAGAAACAAACTATAAGTTCTTAAACAATATTGTCATCTCACCTCTTAGTTTTGGTATCATGTTCCCCTGAAAGACTCATTTTAGAGGCAGGGCCCCCCTCCTCTCTCTCCCCAGAGAGACTCATTTTAGGGGCAGG
Source organism: Oncorhynchus mykiss (assembly GCF_013265735.2). NCBI lineage: Eukaryota > Metazoa > Chordata > Actinopteri > Salmoniformes > Salmonidae > Oncorhynchus > Oncorhynchus mykiss. Next base: position 101,449,765 of record NC_048576.1, read on the forward strand.
GACCTCCTCCTCACTCTTCCCAGAGAGACTCATTTTAATGCACTGTCCCCTAAACAGAGATCCAACATGTTGGTTGTGGTTAAGACAGTGACAACTAAATAGAGATCCAACATGTTGGTTGTGGTTAACACAGTGACAACTAAACAGAGATCCAACATGTTGGTTGTGGTTAACACAGTGACAACTAAACAGAGATCCAGCATGTTGGTTGTGGTTAACACAGTGACAACTAAACAGAGATCCAACATGTTGGTTGTGGTTAACACAGTGACAACTAAACAGAGATCCAACATGTTGGTTGTGGTTAACACAGTGACAACTAAACAGAGATCCAACATGTTGGTTGTGGTTAACACAGTGACAACTAAACAGAGATCCAACATGTTGGTTGTGGTTAACACAGTGTCAACTAATTATTGAAGGTCAATTGTTCTATTGTATTCATTATCTCTTATAAATAAAACATTTACTAACAGACATAGAAACAGTCAGGTGATTTAATGCATCACATGAACATGTAGTTGTGACTGATATTGTTCACCTTTTATCCAGTGGTGGAACTAACAATAATAATATGAATAATAATATTAATAATAATAACAATAATAATAATAATAACAATAATAACAATAATAACAATATAATATATAATAATAACAATTGTAAAATAACCGCGATATAACGAGTTAGCTATATGAACAACATGTTATAATGTGACTTGACTACACCCAGTTAGCTATATGAACAACATGTTATAATGTGACTTGACTACACCCAGTTAGCTATATGAACAACATGTTTTACAGTGACTTGACTACACCCAGTTAGCTATATGAACAACATGTTATAATGTGACTTGACTACACCCAGTTAGCTATATGAACAACATGTTATAATGTGACTTGACTACACCCAGTTAGCTATATGAACAACATGTTATAATGTGACTTGACTACACCCAGTTAGCTATATGAACAACATGTTATACAGTGACTTGACTACACCCAGTTAGCTATATGAACAACATGTTATAATGTGACTTGACTACACCCAGTTAGCTATATGAACAACATGTTATAATGTGACTTGACTACACCCAGTTAGCTATATGAACAACATGTTATAATGTGACTTGACTACACCCAGTTAGCTATATGAACAACATGTTATAATGTGACTTGACTACACCCAGTTAGCTATATGAACAACATGTTATAATGTGACTTGACTACACCCAGTTAGCTATATGAACAACATGTTATAATGTGACTTGACTACACCCAGTTAGCTATATGAACAACATGTTATAATGTGACTTGACTACACCCAGTTAGCTATATGAACAACATGTTATAATGTGACTTGACTACACCCAGTTAGCTATATGAACAACATGTTATAATGTGACTTGACTACACCCAGTTAGCTATATGAACAACATGTTATAATGTGACTTGACTACACCCAGTTAGCTATATGAACAACATGTTATAATGTGACTTGACTACACCCAGTTAGCTATATGAACAACATGTTATAATGTGACTTGACTACACCCAGTTAGCTATATGAACAACATGTTATAATGTGACTTGACTACACCCAGTTAGCTATATGAACAACATGTTATAATGCGACTTGAGTACACCCAGTTAGCTATATGAACAACATGTTATAATGTGACTTGACTACACCTAGTTAGCTATATGAACAACATGTTATAATGTGACTTGACTACACCCAGTTAGCTATATGAACAACATGTTATAATGTGACTTGACTACACCCAGTTAGCTATATGAACAACATGTTATAATGTGACTTGACTACACCCATTTAGCTATATGAACAACATGTTATAATGTGACTTGACTACACCCAGTTAGCTATATGAACAACATGTTATAATGTGACTTGACTACACCCAGTTAGCTATATGAACAACATGTTTTTGAATGTGACTTGACTACACCCAGTTAGCGCCATTTTGTATGATTGAACTGTCACGTAGCTGTCCCAGGTGAAATGGACTGTTAGATCTGAGTGTTTTACTGTCATTCACTATACTAAAATAACACCAGACATTTAATGTCTCTACACACTTTACAATAATCCCTGGGAAGAGTCTTACCTTGTAGCCTGAATTCACAACCAGAACATGTCAAGTCATTGAGATATTTTCCGTTGTGCTGAGAGAGAACCTTCCTGATGACAAGTGTCTCTGTATCTATGTTCTAGGTTCAGTTGATCTTTGGATGCAATAATATCTGGTCAAAGTCTAGTGACACAACACCATAGTATATCATAACCATAACAGCAGTTTAACCTTTGACCAGTAAAGGCCATGGTATATTATAACATGTAGAATCATTATGATGATCCAGGTTCATACTATAACATGTAGAATCATTATGATGATCCAGGTTCATACTATAAATGTAGAATCATTATGATGATCCAGGTTCATATTATAACATGTAGAATCATTATGATGATCCAGGTTCATACTATAAATGTAGAATCATTATGATGATCCAGGTTCATACTATAAATGTAGAATTATTGTGATTTTACCAACCCCAACCCCAACCCCAGCCTCAGCCCCAGCATCAACCCCCAACCCCAGCCTCAGCCCCAGCATCAACCCCAACCCCAGCCTCAGCCTCAGCCCCAGCCCCAGCATCAACCCCAACCCCAGCCTCAGCCCCAGCATCAACCCCAACCCCAGCCTCAGCCCCAGCATCAACCCCCAACCCCAGCCTCAGCCCCAGCATCAACCCCAACCCCAGCAACCCTTCAGAAAAAATCGTACCATAAAGACAGACCAAAAGGCAAGGTGGCGGATTGGAATTTTATAGGAAATAAACCAATACTAGTCTTGGGAGACTCAAATGTTAATATAATCCCTCCATTTCATAACCCAAACATACAAGTGGACAGTTACCCTGGAGCAACATTTTACCATTTCACAAAGGTTCTGGAGAAAACAGCGGTTCATTTAGACACCAGCATAGTGGTTCTCTCGGTGGGCATAAACAATATGGATAATGACCCATACAAAACATCAATCAAACATATTGCATCAATGCACAAGGAAGCAAGAGTCACTTTCCCTAATGCAATTATTTACATCCCCATTATTAACCACTCACACCTCCTTTCACTAGTTCGAAAACGAAACCTCAGTCATTTTATTTATTTATTTATTTTACCTTTATTTAACCAGGTAGGCAAGTTGAGAACAAGTTCTCATTTACAATTGCGACCTGGTCAAGATAAAGCAAAGCAGTTCCACAGATACAACGACACAGAGTTACACATGGAGTAAAACAAACATACAGTCAATAATACAGTATAAACAAGTCTATATACAATGTGAGCAAATTAGGTGAGAAGGGAGGTAAAGGCAAAAAAGGCCATGGTGGCAAGGTAAATACAATATAGCAAGTAAAACACTGGAATGGTAGTTTTGCAATGGAAGAATGTGCAAAGTAGAAATAAAAATAATGGGGTGCAAAGGAGCAAAATAAATAAATAAATTAAATACAGTTGGGAAAGAGGTAGTTGTTAGGGCTAAATTATAGGGCTATGTACAGGTGCAGTAATCTGTGAGCTGCTCTGACAGTTGGTGCTTAAAGCTAGTGAGGGAGATAAGTGTTTCCAGTTTCAGAGATTTTTGTAGTTCGTTCCAGTCATTGGCAGCAGATAACTGGAAAGAGAGGCGGCCAAAGAAATAATTGGTTTTGGGGGTGACTAGAGAGATATACCTGCTAGAGCGTGTGCTACAGGTGGGAGATGCTATGGTGACCAGCGAGCTGAGATAAGGGGGGACTTTACCTAGCAGGGTCTTGTAGATGACATGGAGCCAGTGGGTTTGGCGACGAGTATGAAGCGAAGGCCAGCCAACGAGAGCGTACAGGTCGCAATGGTGAGTAGTATATGGGGCTTTGGTGACAAAACGGATTGCACTGTGATAGACTGCATCCAATTTGTTGAGTAGGGTATTGGAGGCTATTTTGTAAATGACATCGCCAAAGTCGAGGATTGGTAGGATTGTCAGTTTTACAAGGGTATGTTTGGCAGCATGAGTGAAGGATGCTTTGTTGCGAAATAGGAAGCCAATTCTAGATTTAACTTTGGATTGGAGATGTTTGGGTCTGGAAGGAGAGTTTACAGTCTAACCAGACACCTAAGTATTTGTCAGAGCCGTCAGAGCCGTCCAGAGTAGTGATGTTGGACAGGCGGGTAGGTGCAGGTAGCGATCGGTTGAAGAGCATGCATTTAGTTTTACTTGCATTTAAGAGCAATTGGAGGCCACGGAAGGAGAGTTGTATGGCATTGAAGCTTGCCTGGAGGGTTGTTAACACAGTGTCCAAAGAAGGGCCGGAAGTATACAGAATGGTGTCGTCTGCGTAGAGGTGGATCAGAGACTCACCAGCAGCAAGAGCGACCTCATTGATGTATACAGAGAAGAGAGTCGGTCCAAGAATTGAACCCTGTGGCACCCCCATAGAGACTGCCAGAGGTCCGGACAACAGACCCTCCGATTTGACACACTGAACTCTATCAGAGAAGTAGTTGGTGAACCAGGCGAGGCAATCATTTGAGAAACCAAGGCTGTTGAGTCTGCCGATGAGGATGTGGTGATTGACAGAGTCGAAAGCCTTGGCCAGATCAATGAATACGGCTGCACAGTAATGTTTCTTATCGATGGCGGTTAAGATATCGTTTAGGACCTTGAGCGTGGCTGAGGTGCACCCATGACCAGCTCTGAAACCAGATTGCATAGCAGAGAAGGTATGGTGAGATTCGAAATGGTCGGTAATCTGTTTGTTGACTTGGCTTTCGAAGACCTTAGAAAGGCATGGTAGGATAGATATAGGTCTGTAGCAGTTTGGGTCAAGAGTGTCCCCCCCTTTGAAGAGGGGGATGACCGCAGCTGCTTTCCAATCTTTGGGAATCTCAGACGACACGAAAGAGAGGTTGAACAGGCTAGTAATAGGGGTGGCAACAATTTCGGCAGATAATTTTAGAAAGAAAGGGTCCAGATTGTCTAGCCCGGCTGATTTGTAGGGGTCCAGATTTTGCAGCTCTTTCAGAACATCAGCTGAATGGATTTGGGAGAAGGAGAAATGGGGAAGGCTTGGGTGAGTTGCTGTTGGGGGTGCAGTGCTGTTGACAGGGGTAGGAGTAGCCAGGTGGAAAGCATGGCCAGCAGTAGAAAAATGCTTATTGAAATTTTCAATTATGGTGGATTTATCAGTGGTGACAGTGTTTCCTATCTTCAGTGCAGTGGGCAGCTGGGAGGAGGTGTTCTTATTCTCCATGGACTTTACAGTGTCCCAGAACTTTTTTGAGTTAGTGTTGCAAGAAGCAAATTTCTGCTTGAAAAAGCTAGCCTTGGCTTTTCTAACTGCCTGTGTATAATGGTTTCTAGCTTCCCTGAACAGCTGCATATCACGGGGGCTGTTCGATGCTAATGCAGAACGCCATAGGATGTTTTTGTGTTGGTTAAGGGCAGTCAGGTCTGGGGAGAACCAAGGGCTATATCTGTTCCTGGTTCTAAATTTCTTGAATGGGGCATGTTTATTTAAGATGGTTAGGAAGGCATTTAAAAAAAATATCCAGGCATCCTCTACTGACGGGATGAGGTCAATATCCTTCCAGGATACCCCGGCCAGGTCGATTAGAAAGGCTTGCTTGCTGAAGTGTTTCAGGGAGCGTTTTACAGTGATGAGAGGAGGTCGTTTGACCGCTGACCCATTACGGATGCAGGCAATGAGGCAGTGATCGCTGAGATCTTGGTTGAAGACAGCAGAGGTGTATTTAGAGGGGAAGTTGGTTAGGATGATATCTATGAGGGTGCCCGTGTTTAAGGCTTTGGGGAGGTACCTGGTAGGTTCATTGATAATTTGTGTGAGATTGAGGGCATCAAGTTTAGATTGTAGGATGGCTGGGGTGTTAAAACCTGAACCTTCGTTCAGAATGTTCTGGAAGGGTTCATACTTACCCAATACATCGTTTGGTTTCAAGTCTTGCGTCTTTGTATTAGCTACAGCTAATAACATCAGCTGAAATGCACCCAAAACGTCCTCTGGTCCGGAAACGTTGCGCATCAAAACTTCAAAATTACATATTATATGTCGACTAAACAGGTCAAACTAAGTGCAGAAGCAAGCTTTATGATGTTTTTAACACACAAAACAAATTTCAATTCAACCGGGCATCGTTTGCTCTTCCCAGGAGTGCTGGAACAAAGGAATGGCTGTGACCAATTCGCGCCCTAACGCACAGGTTTTTTTCTCGCGGCACTTACTCAAATCACTCCCATAGGGCCAATTCTCTCGCGATTTGAACGATTGAACGCTCTACAGAAAGAGGACATCTAGTGGAAGAGATGGAAAGTGTCCCCAGATCCATAAGTGGTCGGGAAGGGTGGGGGCGATGACGTCAAAGTTGCTCCAACTTTCATGACCACAAAAACTAGTTTGGAAGAATGCATGCCCTGTGAGTTCTGCTATACTTACAGACATAATTCCAACGGTTTTAGAAGCTTTAGAGTGTTTTCTATCCAATAATAATTATTATATGCATATATTAGCCATTTTTGAGAATTTTTTTTTCAGTTTACTAGGGGTACCCAATTTCTCCAAAGGGGGCATAAATCTGCCATGCCCGCATGTTCCAGTTTAGGTCGCCTAGCAGCAAGAGCTCTGAAGATAGATGGGGGGCAATCAGTTCACATATGGTGTCCAGAGCACAGCTGGGGGCAGAGGGGGGTCTATAGCAGGCGGCAACGGTGAGAGACTTGTTTTTAGAGAGGTGGATTTTTAAAAGTAGAAGTTCAAATTGTTTGGGTACAGACCTGGATAGTAGGACAGAACTCAGCAGGCTATCTTTGCAGTAGATTGCAACACCGCCCCCTTTGGCAGTTCTATCTTGTCTGAAAATGTTGTAGTTTGGAATTAAAATGTCTGAATTTTTGGTGGTCTTCCTAAGCCAGGATTCAGACACAGCTAGAACATCCGGGTTGGCAGAGTGTGCTAAAGCAGTGAATAGAACAAACTTAGGGAGGAGGCTTCTAATGTTAACATGCATGAAACCAAGGCTATTACGGTTACAGAAGTTGTCAAAAGAGAGCGCCTGGGGAATAGGAGTGGAGCTAGGCACTGCAGGGCCTGGATTCACCTCTACATCGCCAGAGGAACATAGGAGGAGTAGAATAAGGGTGCGGCTAAAAGCAATAAGAATTGGTCGTCTAGAACGTCTGGAACAGAGAGTAAAAGGAGGTTTCTGGGGGCGATAAAATAGCATCAAGGTATAATGTACAGACAAAGGTAAGGTAGGATGTGAATACAGTGGAGGTAAACCTAGGTATTGAGTGATGAAGAGAGAGATATTGTCTCTAGAAACATCATTGAAACCAGGAGATGTCATTGCATGTGTGGGTGGTGGAACTAATAGGTTGGATAAGGTATAGTGAGCAGGACTAGAGGCTCTACAGTGAAATAAGCCAATAAACACTAACCAGAACAGCAATGGACAAGACATATTGACATTAAGGAGAGGCATGCTTAGTCGAGTGATCAAAAGGGTCCAGTGAGTGGAGAGGTTGGTTGAGGGTCACGGCGATTTAGACAGCTAGCCAGGCCATCGGTAGCAAGCTAGCATATGATGGAGGTATGTTGTTAGCCACCTCTTGCGTTCGGTCAGTAGATTAGTGGGGTTCCGTGTGGTAGAGGGGATTAATCCAAATCACACAACAACAACAAAAATAAGAACAATAGATATAGTTATAGAGGCCCGAGAAGAAAACATAATAATAATAAAAATAAATAAATTGTCCGATAGTCTATTCAGATAACAGCCGGTAAGACAGCTAACGGTTAGTGGGCCGCAGATGGGCGTTCAGGTAACGTCGCGACAGAGGAGCCAGCCGGAACTCCTTCAGGTAGATAACGTTGGCAGTCCAGTTGTGAAGGCCCGGTGGGGCTCCACGTAGGCAGTAAAACGGGTCCGGATAGATGACTGCAGCCCATGAGTGAATGATGGAACTCCCGGAGCTGGTTAGCACCGGAACAATCGATGTTTGCTCCGGAATCGACGAAAGCCGACAGTCACACGGATAGCAGCTAGCTAGCTGTGAGATCCGGGTATGAATGTCCAGAGAGCAGTTGAAATCCAGGGACATGAAGAGAAAAATTGGTCCGGTATGTTCCGTTCCGAGCCGCGCTGCGCCGTACAAAACTGGCGATAGATTTTCGATAGATTTTCGAGCTAAAGGATAGCTGATGACCACAAACCGTGGTTAGCTGAATACTAACGATTTGCCAGTAAAGAAGCTAACTAGCTTCTGATTAGCTTCTGGGCTAGCTCCTGGCTAGCTTCTGGCTAGTTTCTGGCTAGCTTCTTGGAGTTTCTGGCTAGCTTCTTGGAGGATTACAGATCTGAGGTAAATAATGCTTTTTTTATAAATATAAATTGGTGAGGCGGATTGCAGGAGAGTGTTTAGAAGATGAGTTGATGGAAAATAAAAATAAAACGTATGTGAAAAAAGTTGTAAATATATATATATCTATATACAGGACACGATAAGACGAGGACAAAAGACGTCTGAACTGCTATGCGATCTTGGAAGAGACGGTTAACGGTCATTAACGGTTAGATCACCACACATGGCCCATTTCTCTTGGAGATACCCCATGATGAATTCCACACAACAACAGACCTGATACACTGGACAACAACCACAACAGACCTCATTTTTAAGAATTTGTGTGAGCAGCTAAATTTAGAATAGGCTCTACCCACAATTTGGACCCACCTAGCCACACCACACCCTTCTTTTCCCCCCAACCCCCTGTACTCTCTCCCCCCTTTCCTCCCCCAGTTGCTTTCTTAGATTACCCAGCAGAGGGGGTAGTTGACCCCCTCTCATCAAACATCATGAATTTATCCAAGTCTTTTCAACTCACAACAGCACAGACACAACTTTTGGAGAGGGGGTTGTCTTTCATTCCCCGCCCTGGTAAATTTGACTGGGAAGAACTTCATAGGGACACACATAAATATCATAGATGACTTAAACTTCTAGACTACTTTGACTATCAGACAAATGACACCCATTTACCATTCACCCTTCCTTCAATCTGGGAACCCAAACTGTCCCAGATAGATAGGAGGGTAAAGAACCTAATCAGAACCGACCAAGACACCCTTCACAACTATCACACCCAGGCAGATAGAGAGAACAACATCACCCGCATCGAAAGACAAGCCATAAAATAACTTATAAACAACCCTCACATAATATTGAAACCGGCAGATAAGGGATCTAAAACAGTGATCCTAGATAAACATCAATACATATACGAGGCAAATAGACAGTTATCCAACACCAAGTATTATGTACCAATAGGAAACAGCCTACAACCACAGACCCAGACTAAATGACGTAGAATCATACAAACACTTTATGAAAAACGGCACATCACGAAAAAACAACCAGACTTTCTATTTGGACCAGACACTCCACCACCTAGACTGTTTTACCTGATTTGCAACATTCATAAAGAACCAGAAACCTGGACTATTCCCCATGAAGTTCCTCCTGGCAGGACAATCGTAGGAGACTGTAATAGAGAATAATACAACATAGCCCACTATCTATATAGATCATTATATCAACCCTCTCTCCACTAGACACCCCAGCTACCTCAGAGACACTTATCACTTTCTTGAGAAGATCAAGCCCATAGTAGTTCCCTCCCAAACATATATATTCACTATAGACATTGATAGCTTATACACTAACATAAATACAGCAACAGGAGTACAGACGGTCAGAAATATTTTCCATGCACACCCAGATATCAATAGACCAGACAATGAAATACTACAATTATTAGAAATCAGCCTCACACACAATGACTTTATATTCAATGATAAGCACTACTTACAGGTGGAGGGAACAGCTATGGGCAAGAAATTTGCCCCGGCATATGCAAACATTTACATGGCTGAATGGGAGAGAGAGGCATTGGCCAAGTGCCCACATCAACCTACATTCTATTACAGACTTCTAGACGACATTATAGGAGCCTGGCCTCATGATATCCAACTATTCACTGAATTCATTAGCATTCTCAACAGTCACCACCCATCCATTAAGGTTAAATACATAATAGATCCATGTGAAGTACACTTCTTGGATACTACAGTTTTCTTTAATCACATAAATCAGTCTCAAAAAACAATATTCACTAAAGTTTATTTCAAACCAACAGATACACATGCTTTACTCCACAAACACAGTTATCACCTGTTACAGGAATTAAAATCCTATATGTTTTAATACCCAATTAAAATTAAACACTCTGTCAATTTCTAAGAATTTGTAAGACTCTTATTTGCATGAAATAGACAGAGACCAGTCTCAAAATCTATCAGCAGCGTTTATTCTCGAGAGTACTGAACATGATACAGTTTACCACAGATTATAAACTGAAAATGACGTCATTAGTTTTCGTACTACCCCGTCTCATCTCCGCTCCAGTACAATGTCTGTATGGTTCTCAAGACTTAGATTATTTATGATCTGAGCCAAGGTCTGCCTGTGTAGATAAGCATTCTAGCCAGTCTGGCTATAAGTTCATTCATTTCTACCAAGGAACAGACAGTCATTGTTCTAATTCTTGATTATATTTACACACATTATATTCAGTACTAAGGTTAAAAGAAAATTCATACATCTATACAGTAACATAATAGTATTCTGATTAGTCAGTCCTGATTGAAATGTATACATAATTAGTCATTATTGATAAAAATTCCCTTAACATCACCCCAAACATACATTTAGAGGCATTGTTAAATCACAAATTATACGGTTTCTTAGGATTTCCTCCTGCAAACAGGACCTGGGAAAAGCAATTCAAACATTATTTCATGCACTCAGACAGAGAGGACACTCTAAACGATATCTCAGAACCATAAAAAACAGCACCTTGGGGGCCCTCTCTCCCATTCAACCTACACACTCACATCACACAAGTCTGTCAATCACTCTTTTGGACCCCAACCTCCATTACATAGGTTCCGGAGACATTTCCAAATCCTCCCCTTCCCCTGATTTCAACCCTGACCACAACCCTAACCTTAAAACTTACCCTAATTTGGGTTGGTATCCTGCTCCTGTCCATATCCATAACCCAACCCCTAACGCTAACCCCACCCCTAACCTTAACCGTAACCCCACCGCTAACCCTAACTCTAACCCTAACCTTAACCCCACCCCTAACCCCACCTCTAACCCTAACCCCACCACTAAACCTAATCCTAACTCTAACCCTAACCATAACCCCACCCTTAACCCCACCGCTAACCCTAACCCCACCACTAACACTAACCCCACCCCTAATCCTAATCATAACCCTACCCCTAACCTTACGCCTCCTAGAACAACAGATTTGGAAATTGACCCCCCTCGGAACCACAATCTTCTTTCCTCCTCTCATTCCCCTTCCGAGCAGCAGACAATCCTCATCCTCCTAGTTACTACATTCTCACATAGTATCAGACCGTTACATCAGGCGTTCAAACACAATTTTCCCATCACCCAACAGGCACACACACCCCTCCAGCCAAATAGAATAATCTCAGCATTTAGGAGGAATAAGAGCCTCAAAGACATCCTCTAAATACAGTACCAAGCCCCCACAACCACCCAAACCCTACACGGCCCACTTCAGACCAAGACAATTCATTTCAAATTCATACAGCAAGACCTCCACTCCAGTTTTAGACTGCATTTCACTCTACACTCCAAATGTCATGTATATAATCACTTGCACATTTTGCAAAAAAACACTACATTGGGGAAACCCAGTATACAATAGAAAATAGACTTAAACAACATCTATACGACATCAAACGGGCCCATTTACAAACAGAACTAGTGACTCATTTCCAGGATCACCCCATCACTTACCTCCATATATCAGGATTACAGTCGTGTTCTGGGTGGACCAGTGGGCTGTGAAAAGCAGTGGAACGTAGGTGGATAAGAGACCTACAAACAATTACACCTAGCGGTCTGAATGAGCGTTTTTAACTGGTACGATAGGATCAATTACACCTAGCGGTCTGAATGAGCGTTTTTAACTGGTAAGATAGGATCAATTACACCTAGCGGTCTGAATGAGCGTTTTTAACTGGTACGATAGGATCAATTACACCTAGCGGTCTGAATGAGCGTTTTTAACTGGTACGATAGGATCAATTACACCTAGCGGTCTGAATGAGCATTTTTAACTGGTAAGATAGGATCAATTACACCTAGCGGTCTGAATGAGTGTTTTAACTGGTAAGATAGGATCAATTACACCTAGCGGTCTGAATGAGCGTTTTAACTGGTAAGATAGGATCAATTACACCTAGCGGTCTGAATGAGCGTTTTAACTGGTAAGATAGGATCAATAACACCTAGCGGTCTGAATGAGCGTTTTAACTGGTAAGATAGGATCAATTACACCTAGCAGTCTGAATGAGCGTTTTTAATTGGTACGATAGGATCAATTACACCTAGCGGTCTGAATGAGCGTTTTTAACTGGTACGATAGGATCAATTGAAGGACATAGCACTTGTTTACAGAGTTCTCAAGGAGTTGGAAGAAGGATGCACCATAAAACAATAAACACAATAAATAAAGTTTGTGTGGCTTTTATTATATTTAACAGATGCATGCTTATTTATAATAGTTTTATTCCTTTCGTTTTTATGTGTTTGAATTTGTTTTAACAACTCAGCACTTGATCTTATAGCACTTTTATAGATATATGGGCTTTTAACTGTGTTGGTTTATGTACTAATAAAGCATCTATCCCTTGACCCCTTGTATATTTTAACATCTTAGTCCCTTCATGGTCCTAGATAACCACTCAGACTATCATTTTTAGAAGCAATATGAACCTACTTACGTTTGTTAAGGTTTTTAGGAGTCAGTCTAGTGTATTTTAACAATATAATGTATTCAGATTGGAGGGGAACACAACAATAGACCTGTGCATCACAAGACAAATCAGTCTCTTTTTAACCCTACTCAAATTCAAAACCTAACCCTAACCCTAAACCAACCCCAACCCAACCCTAACCCAACACTTACCCTAACCCAACCCTAAAAAAACCCTAACCCAACCCTAACCCAACACTTACCCTAACCCAACCCTAAACCAACCCCAACCCAACCCTAACCCAACACTTACCCTAAACCAACCCCAACCCAACCCTAACCCAACACTTACCCTAACCCAACCCTAAACCAACCCTAACCCTAAACCAACCCTAACCCAACCCTAACCCTAACCCAACACTTACCCTAACCCAACCCTAAACCAACCCTAACCCAACCCAACCCTAACCCAACACTTACCCTAACCCAACCCTAAAAAAAACCTAACCCAACCCTAACCCAACACTTACCCTAACCCAAACCTAAACCAACCCCAACCCAACCCTAACCCAACACTTACCCTAAACCAACCCCAACCCAACCCTAACCCAACACTTACCCTAACCCAACCCTAAACCAACCCTAACCCTAAACCAACCCTAACCCAACCCTAACCCTAACCCAACACTTACCCTAACCCAACCCTAAACCAACCCTAACCCAACCCAACCCTAACCCAACACTTACCCTCCAAAATGATGACCAGTTTGATCCAGTTTGATACATTGTTCCCATATTGGAGCCAAATTAGTAGAATGCTGGAGCTCCTCTTTCAGCACCTCTATGGCTTAATTAAACTTCTCTTCCTCTAGTCCCACTTTACAGGGAGAATCTGGTCCGTCTGTCTCCATTTCAGTAGTTATTATTCTGAAACCTCTCCTGACGGTGTCCAGGGTGTTTATATCTTCCTCTAGTCCCACTTTACAGGGAGAATCTGGTCCTTCTGTCTCCATTTCAGTAGTTATTATTCTGAAACCTCTCCTGACGGTGTCCAGGGTGTTTCTATCTTCCTCTAGTCCCACTTTACAGGGAGAATCTGGTCCTTCTGTCTCCATTTCAGTAGTTATTATTCTGAAACCTCTCCTGACGGTGTCCAGGGTGTTTCTATCTTCCTCTAGTCCCACTTTACAGGGAGAATCTGGTCCTTCTGTCTCCATTTCAGTAGTTATTATTCTGAAACCTCTCCTGACGGTGTCCAGGAGGTTTATCTCTTCCTCTAGTCCCACTTTACAGGGAGAATCTGGTCCTTCTGTCTCCATTTCAGTAGTTATTATTCTGAAACCTCTCCTGACGGTGTCCAGGGTGTTTCTATCTTCCTCTAGTCCCACTTTACAGGGAGAATCTGGTCCTTCTGTCTCCATTTCAGTAGTTATTATTCTGAAACCTCTCCTGACGGTGTCCAGGGTGTTTCTATCTTCCTCTAGTCCCACTTTACAGGGAGAATCTGGTCCTTCTGTCTCCATTTCAGTAGTTATTATTCTGAAACCTCTCCTGACGGTGTCCAGGAGGTTTATCTCTTCCTCTAGTCCCACTTTACAGGGAGAATCTGGTCCTTCTGTCTCCATTTCAGTAGTTATTATTCTGAAACCTCTCCTGACGGTGTCCAGGGTGTTTCTATCTTCCTCTAGTCCCACTTTACAGGGAGAATCTGGTCCTTCTGTCTCCATTTCAGTAGTTATTATTCTGAAACCTCTCCTGACGGTGTCCAGGGTGTTTCTATCTTCCTCTAGTCCCACTTTACAGGGAGAATCTGGTCCTTCTGTCTCCATTTCAGTAGTTATTATTCTGAAACCTCTCCTGACGGTGTCCAGGAGGTTTATCTCTTCCTCTAGTCCCACTTTACAGGGAGAATCTGGTCCTTCTGTCTCCATTTCAGTAGTTATTATTCTGAAACCTCTCCTGACGGTGTCCAGGGTGTTTCTATCTTCCTCTAGTCCCACTTTACATGGTGAATCTGGTCCTTCTGTCTCCATTTCAGTAGTTATTATTCTGAAACCTCTCCTGACGGTGTCCAGGGTGTTTCTATCTTCCTCTAGTCCCACTTTACAGGGAGAATCTGGTCCTTCTTTCTCCATTTCAGTAGTTATTATTCTGAAACCTCTCCTGACGGTGTCCAGAGGGTTTATATCTTCTTCACTCCCAGCTCTAAGTCTTTTATTAACTGTTTTCCAAGGTATTGATACCCACTTCCCCAGAAAATAGTTATGATATTGATAACCACTTCCCCAGAGAATAGTTATGGTATTAATACCCACCTCCCCAGAGAAAAGTTATGGTATTGATACCCACTTCCCCAGAGAATAGTTATGGTATTGATACCCACTTCCCCAGAGAATAGTTATGGTATTGATACCCACTTCCCCAGATAATAGTTATGGTTTTTGTGCCTTTTAATTGGTAACGGCACTTAATACCTTGTATTAGAACCAAAACTATAGTGTCTGTTAATGTTTTACTGGAGAATATGGGAGACCTCATGTCTTCCAGTGTTACACCTCAAATATCACTGTTGTTGATAACAACAGTTATTCACATTTGTCTTCCTATTTCCACAAATTGTCACAAATGTTATTTGGTACTTAATATGCTCTTATTATAGTCATTTCTTTATTTCACCTTTTGAAATGGAAAACAGTTTTTTTATTTGAGTTACTAATTTGAATGTGTTCTTTATGACAGAATGTTAGAATGTGTTCTTTATGACATAATGTTAGAATGTGTTCTTTATGACAGAATGTTAGAATGTGTTCTTTATGACAGAATGTTAGAATGTGTTCTTTATGACAGAATGTTAGAATGTGTTCTTTATGACAGAATGTTAGAATGTGTTCTTTATGACAGAATGTTAGAATGTGTTCTTTATGACAGAATGTTAGAATGTGTTCTTTATGACAGAATGTTAGAATGTGTTCTTTATGACAGAATGTTAGAATGTGTTCTTTATGACAGAATGTTAGAATGTGTTCTTTATGACAGAATGTTAGAATGTGTTCTTTATGACAGAATTTTAGAATGTGTTCTTTATAACAGAATGTTAGATTGTGTTCTTTATGACAGAATGTTAGAATGTGTTCTTTATGACAGAATGTTAGAATGTGTTCTTTATAACAGAATGTTAGAATGTGTTCTTTATGACAGAATGTTAGAATGTGTTCTTTATGACAGAATGTTAGAATGTGTTCTTTATGACAGAATGTTAGAATGTGTTCTTTATAACAGAATGTTAGATTGTGTTCTTTATGACAGAATGTTAGAATGTGTTCTTTATGACAGAATGTTAGAATGTGTTCTTTATAACAGAATGTTAGAATGTGTTCTTTATGACAGAATGTTAGAATGTGTTCTTTATGACAGAATGTTAGAATGTGTTCTTTATGACAGAATGTTGGAATGTGTTCTTTATGACAGAATGTTAGAATGTGTTCTTTATGACAGAATGTTAGAATGTGTTCTTTATAACAGAATGTTAGATTGTGTTCTTTATGACAGAATGTTAGAATGTGTTCTTTATGACAGAATGTTAGAATGTGTTCTTTATAACAGAATGTTAGAATGTGTTCTTTATGACAGAATGTTAGAATGTGTTCTTTATGACAGAATGTTAGAATGTGTTCTTTATGACATAATGTTAGAATAGGTTGTTTATGACAGAATGTTAGAATGTGTTCTTTATGACAGAATGTTAGAATGTGTTCTTTATGACAGAATGTTAGAATGTGTTCTTTATGACAGAATGTTAGAATGTGTTCTTTATGACATAATGTTAGAATGTGTTCTTTATGACAGAATGTTAGAATGTGTTCTTTATGACAGAATGTTAGAATGTGTTCTTTATGACAGAATGTTAGAATGTGTTCTTTATGACAGAATGTTAGAATGTGTTCTTTATGACAGAATGTTAGAATGTGTTCTTTATGACAGAATGTTAGAATGTGTTCTTTATGACAGAATGTTAAAATGAGGGGATGTTTTAGTTATGAATATAAACTGGTAATAATCTAGTGGCCAATCTTCATTGTAAAAAGCCCAACATGTTTCTGATAAGATTTCAGTTTGACTTGGATGGATATTTGATGTGGTTGAAAAACTATCAGCTTTTATGATGCTGATAAAGAGGCACCTTAACAGACGGCCTCTAACTGAGCAATGTAGTCTATAGGTTATACACTGAGTGGACTAGATATTACTCTAACTGAGCAGTGTAGTCTATAGGTTATACACTGAGTGGACTAGATATTACTCTAACTGAGCAGTGTAGCCTGTAGGTTATACACTGAGTGGACTAGAAATTAAGGACACATTCTTAACATTGAGTTCCGCAGGGATGATGACACATGTTGACTCCAATGCTTCCCACAGTTGTCAAGTTGGCTGGATGTCCTTTGGGTGGTGGAACATGAGCGTGAAAAACCCAGCAGTGTTGCAGTTCTTGACACAAACCAGTGCGCCTGGCACCTAATACCATACCCTGTTCAAAGGCACTTAAAACTTTTGTCTTGCTCATTCACCCTCTGAATGACACACATACACAATCCATGTCTCAATTGTCTACAGGCTTAAAAATCCTTCTTTAAAACTTCTCTAGGATAGGGGGCAGCATTTTCACTTTGGATGAATAGCGTGCCCAGAGTGAACTGCCTCGTACTCTGTCCCAGATGCTAATATATGCATATTATTATTACTATTGGATATAAAACACTCTGACGTTTCTAAAC
This sequence comes from Oncorhynchus mykiss, assembly GCF_013265735.2. Classification (NCBI taxonomy): domain Eukaryota; kingdom Metazoa; phylum Chordata; class Actinopteri; order Salmoniformes; family Salmonidae; genus Oncorhynchus; species Oncorhynchus mykiss. The sequence goes on from NC_048576.1 coordinate 101,467,490, forward strand.
CTGTTTGAATGATGTCTGTGACTATAACAGAACCTATATTGCAGGCAAACACCTGAGAAAAAATCCAAACAGGAAGTGAGTATTCTGAGGCTGGTCGATTTTCAACTCATCGCCTATTCAAATCCCAGTAAGATATGGATCTGTTTGCACTGCCTACACCTTCCACTAGATGTCAACAGTCTGTAGAACATTGAATGAAGCCTCTACTGTGATGTGGGGCTGGATGGGAGGTGTTTGAGTCAGTGGTCTGGCAGAGAGCCAGTTCCTGGTCATGCGCATTCCACATGATATCGCCTTACTTCTGTAGACACAAAGGAATTCTCCGGTTGGAACGTTATTGAATATTTATGATAACAACATCTTGAAGATTGATTCTCTACTTAGTTTGAGAAGTTTAGTCGACCAGTAATATAACTCTATGAAGTTTTCGCCTGGACCTGTGCAAGCGTTTGGACATGTGTAGCAAAAGTAGCTACTTGTACATACTTAATGGCCATTATCGAAAAAACAAACAATTTATTGTGGAACTAGGATTCCTGTGAGTGCATTATGATGAAGATCATCAAAGGTAAGGGAATATTTATGATGTAATTTCGTATTTCTGTTGACTCCAACATGGCGGAGAAATGTTGTTTATATCTGAGCGCCGTCTCAGATTATTGCATGGTTTGCTTTTTCCGTAAAGTTTTTTTGAAATCTGACACAGCGGTTGCATTAACTTTTTATGGCTGCAATCCCGATATCGGGATAAGTGTCATCAACAACCGCTGAATAGCATAGCGCTACGTACAATAAATATTACTATAAATATTTATATTAATGAAATCACAAGTGCAATATAGGAAAACACAGCTTAGCCTTTTGTTAATCCACCTGTCGTGTCAGATTTTGAAATTATACAGCGAAAGCAATCCCAGCGTTTGTGTAAGTTTATCGATCGCACGATAAAACATTAAGTACAGTTAGCATCAGGTAGATCGATCACGAAAATCAGAAAAGCAATCAAATTAAAAATTTACCTTAGATGATCTTCGGATGTTCACTCACGAGACTCCCAGTTACACAACATTTTTCAAAATAAAAGCCTGAAACTATGTATGAAGACTGTTGACAGCTTTGGGGAAGCGATAGGAAAAGGAAACCGGTTCATATCCATAACAATGGAGCAAAGGGAGGCTTTGGAAAATAGAAGCCACTTCCTGTTTAGATTTTCCTCAGGGTTTCTACTGCAATATCAGTTCTGTATAACTCACAGACAATATTTTGACCGTTTTGGAAACTTTAGAGTGTTTTCTATCCAATAACAATAATATAATGCATATATTAGCAACTGAGACTGAGGAGCTGTTTACAATGGGCACCTTTTCATCCAAGCTACTCAATACTGCCCCTGCAGCCATAAAAAGTTCACCTTTCTCCTCCCTTTCATCTACAATTGACAAATAAGGAATCATAGCTTTCACCTGGATTCACCTGGTCAGTCTGTCATGGAAAGAAAGGTGTCCTTAATGTTTTATACATTCATGGATTTTGTTATGTAACCTATTGTTTTCTCTTTATTCAACCTGCCATCTACCCACCTGGGGACTGAGGGTTATGAGAGAACCCCCACATCACTAACCTCTCTTTATACAACCTGCCATCTACCCACCTGGGGGCTGAGGGTTATGAGAGAACCCCCACATCACTAGCTTCTCTTTATTCAACCTGCCATCTACCCACCTGGGGACTGAGGGTTATGAGAGAACCCCCACATCACTAGCTTGCATGTTCTGCAGCCTTGTAAAGATAAGGAGGGGATGACTGGGAGGC